>NW_025316746.1:0-231303 GCF_910594005.1 Cervus elaphus
GTTGTGCTCACTTCTGATTGACAAAGTCCTCATGGCAAATAGAAACCACTGGGCCAAACAGAAAAGGCAGGACCATGGCGGGAAGGACTGTCCCCCTCGTGGCTGCCTCGCGGGCGGCACTCATAGATCCGCTCACTCCCAAAAAGCCTCTGAGATTGGAGGAGGCGCGGGGAGTGGGAGTGGGGTGACGCTTAAGGGTAGGTCCAAAGGAAACTAACCAAAAAGCACACAGGATGCAGTTAGAGGATCTAGGTCATTGAAAGTGAAAAGTAGAACATCCTCTGTCTCCCCGACAACCGGAGATTTCCTTGCTCAAATATGAAATATCTGCAACAAGACCAAGGTTAATTTTTAGTGGCTTACTGAAGAGAACCAAAAAGCCTCGATGAAAGAGGAGAGTGAAAAAGTTGGCTTTTTCAAAGCTCAACATTCAGAAAACTAAGATCATTACTTCATGGGAAATAGATGGGGAAACAGTGTCAGACTATATTTTTAAGGGGCTCCAAAATCACTGCAGATGGTGACTGCAGAAGAGCTCGAACGAGCTTTCATGAGCTTTCACGAAGTCGGCACTAAAACAAACGTACGCCAAAAAGGCGCACCCACGCTATCCCGGGCAGGCTCCCGGTGTTACAACGTCGGAAACAGGCGCGCTTCTCGACGGGTACAAGACATGACACCCAGGTGCTTTTTTTTTTCAAGCGCCAACTGGGGCTGTTAGCAGCATCGGTCCCGGAGTCGCGTCGCGGCTTCCACGTTAAGCTCTAGTTCTCTGGAAAGCTGGCAGGCCTGTTCCACACCGTGACACTCCCGTGACTGTACCAAGGCCCCCCTTTAGTTCTACTCTTACCACACAGAAAGATCAGGGGAAAGCGCGAACGCAGTCCCCCACTACCACAAATTATGCAGTCGAGTTTCCCACATTTGGGGAAATCGCAGGGGTCAGCACATCCGGAGTGCAATGGATAAGCCTCGCCCTGGGAAAACCACCTTCGTGATCATGGTATCTCCCCTGCCAGGTAAGTATGAGTTGCCAGCCTGCCGCCCCACCTCAACCTCATACGCCCTCCACTTTTCACACACGCTCACTTTACTCCCCGCATCCCCGAGCCTTCTTCGACCTTCCACACAGCGCATCCACGCACTTTCAAGCAAAAAGGCCTGGATTCTCTCCCACGCCACGGGAGACCATATCGTGTTTCAGCACCAGAAGACGGACCAGCAGCCCCTGCGCTCAGATATCTACATACGACACGCCCCTAGCCGTGACGTCGACGGAAACCCGCGCTTCCCTCCAGCCCACGCCCCGCCCTAGTCCCCGCCTCCGTCCTCCCACGCCGTCCGGCCGGGCCAACCGGCCGGCGGGCGCCCTCTGGGGGAAGTGACGTCCGCCTCCCGCTCCTGTTCTCCCAGCCTCTATGTGTTGGGACCTCGCGTGCTCCGCTGCCTGCCTGACTTTTGTCCTGCCCAGCACCGTTCTGGCGGTCGGCTGAAGCCTGTGCACCTTTTTCCAAATAACGGCGTTCAATGGGGGAGAACAGAACATTTAGCAGTCCAGGGGAAACCGGTTCCTTTCAAATCCAGTCGTCTTCGTGTTGTAGTATTGTGTGTATGTCTAGTAAAACTGCATTAAGCGTCGCGACTGGCCATGAACTTCTATTCTTCAGAATTCAATTTCGCTCATTGAGAATTTCACTTATGTTTAGTTCAAACATTTTTTATTAGTATTCCTAAATACCTTAGTTTACTTAGTAATTGATGTCTCAGTATCTTATTTTTTTGAAACTATCTAGTTAATTTACTTCCATCAGTTAAGTCAGCACAACTCTAGGACTTTACCAAATATCTGGAAAGATCATTTGAAGTAGACGTCTCTAAAATATAATTTTTTTAAAGCGCTTACCCAAAGCTCATATCTCATTTACATGTACTTTAAGCTTTCATCACATCAAGCTATTTTCCTTGCAAAAGATATAATAAGGTCTTATGTATTAAACCTAGGTACAATAAAGTTCAAAATTGGGAAAGGAGTATGTCAGGGCTGTAAAATATTGTCGCCCTGCTTATTTAACTTATATGCAGAGTACATCATGCAAAGTGCCAGGCTGGATGCCTCACAAGATGGAGTCAAGACTGCCCAGAGAAACATCAACAACCTCAGATATGCAGATGATAGCACTCTGATGGCAGAAAGCAAAGAGGAGTTAAAGAGCCTCTTGATGAGGATGAAAGAGGATAGTGACAAAACTGGCTTAAAACTCAACATTCAAAAAACTAAGATTGTGGCATCTGGTCCCATCACTTCATGGCAAGTAGATGGGGAAAAAGTGGAAACCGTGGCAGATTTTATTTTCTTGTGCTCCAAAATCACTGCGGACGGTGACTGAGAGCCAGAAGAATCGACGGTTTCGATTTGTGGGTGCTGGGTAAGACTCTCGAGAGTCCTTTGGACAGCAAGGAACTCCAACCAGTCAGTCCTAAAGGAAATCAAGCCTGAGATTAACTCTGAGATTAACAAAAATATGCAGACGACAAGACCCTTATGGCAGAAAGCGAAGAAGAACTGAAGAGCCGCTTGATGAAAGTGAAAGAGGAGAGTGAAAAACGTGGCTTAAAACTCAACAATCAGAAAATGAAGATCATGGCATCTGGTCCCATCACTTCATGGCAAATAGAGGGGAAACAGTGAAAACAGTGACAGACTTTATTTTCTTGGGCTCCAACATCACTGCAGATGGTGATTGCAGCCATGAAATTAAAAGACGCTTGCTCCTTGGAAGAAAAGCTATGGCCAATCTAGACAGCATATTAAAACAGCAGGGGCATTACTTTGCAGTCAAAGGTCCGTCTAGTCAAAGCTGTGGTTTTTTCCAGTAGTCGTGTATGGATGTGAGAGTTGGATCATCAAGAAACCTGAGCGTCAAAGAAATGATGCTTTTGAACTGTGGTGTTGGAGGAGACTCTTTTTTTTTTTTTTTTTTTTTGGAGGCGACTCTTGAGAGTCCCTTGAATTGCAAGGAGATCCAACCAGTCCATCGTAAAGGAAATCAGTCCTGAATATGCATTGGAAGGACGGATGCTGAAGCTGAAGCTTCAATGCTTTGGCCAGCTGATGCGAAGAACTGACTCACTGGAAAAGCCCCTGACTCTGGGAAAGATTGAAGGCAGGAGGAGAAGGGGATGGCAGAGGACGAGATGACTGGGTGGACTTGAGTTTGAGCAGGCTCCGGGAGTTGGTGATGGACAGGGAAGCCTGGCGTGCTGCAGCCCATGGGGTCGCAAAGAGTTGGACACGACTGAGCGACTGAACTGAATTCCTGTTACGTGACTCCTCTTGGGTGTTTTCTCAAAAGAAATATACGGACTTAAATTTCTTGTCAAGCATTTTTACGGTTTGTGTTCTTCTTTGACTGTGGAGCCAGGAAGGCTTCAGTTCAAATTCCTGCTATCGGATCCCACTCACTGACTGACTTGACAAGTTACTTAACCTTTCTATGTCTCAGGTTTCTCATATGTGAAATGAGGATGATGACGTGATACAAGCCTTTTGAAAGGATTAAGTGAGTAAACCCATTTAAAGCTTGTAGACCATGCCTGGGCACATGGCACTTTGCCTGTCTTCATTGGGTGTAAGCTCTTGCATTTTGGGAGCAACACTGGATGAAGATTGGGTGTGATTTTATTTGTTACTGACACTTTTCAGTGACTACGAACCTTCCTAGAGAGATGAAAGCAGTGACCTCCTGGGCTGAGAGGGTCTGCCTGTCTACTACCTCGTGTGATCAGCCCATCAGAGGGGGGAATAATGGGCTGATTGCTTGCTTCGAGAATGCCCCCCCCCCCAATTTATGGTTTTACAGTGGAAAACATTCCTACACATGACACAAGACCCAGAATTTTATGAGCGATACATATAATTACACAAACGTTTAAGTTGGAAACACAAGCAGTGAGCTTTACTCATATAATGTGTACATATATATAATATACAGTTACATATGCCCCAAAACTTGTAATGGGAAAAAGTAGACCCTGATCCCATCCCGCATTTCTTCAAAGAATAAACACTTTAAGGTCAGGAAACCGACTGGCTGTTCATCTCCTTATCTCTAAATAAATACTGATGCTCCGATTTTCCAGTTTCCCACCCCAGATGCTGCAGACCGGCCTGAAAAGGGGAAAGTGGAGTGTGCGCGGGTTCCCTGCCGGCCAGTCATCCCCAAGGCAGCCACCAGGACTTCCGCTCACCTGCAGACCCACACAGCCCACCTCACCGCTCCGCACGGAACCGCCAACGGAACTTTGCCAGAACAATTGCCAGGCCAGCAGCTTTGCGATTCGGGGTGAACCGGGTTCCCGGACATTTCAGTGAAGGGTGGCAGCTGCTCCAGGGTGAGGCGCTGTGAGTCGCCCCAACCCAGGGACCGCCCCGCCGCGGCACCCGCCCGCTCCTCTCCCTTCCAGTCCCTTTCTCCCTTCGGGCTCATCCTCTGTTCTCTCCTGCTCTTGCCCTTCCGGCGATCTTTTCGCCGGCCTTACCCCTTTCTTTGGAGGAGGAAATGGCAACCCACTGCAGTATCCTTGCCTGGAGAATCCCATGGACAGGGGAGCCTGGCGGGCTACAGTCCATGGGGTTGCAAAGAGTCGGACACGACTGATCACAGAGGACGCAGGCACCCCTTTCTTTTCCCGTCCTCCAAAGACAGCTGCGTCATTGAGTCCTTTGTAACCGCTGAAAGTTCCAAATTACAAGCCTCGGAGAGATGCTCCTTAGCACCGCGAAGGGAACACCTTAATAAGCTATTCAAGTCCATCACGGGCCTCATCCGTGTTTTTCTCCCACGCAGTAGAGGACACAAGTGTTTCCATCCGCTCACGTCGTGGGGTGCCTTCTCGGTGGAGCAGAGTCTCGGCAGGACGAAGGGGGCCCGGCCGGGGGTGCGGACTCCGAGCGGCCCGTCTCCCCTTCGGTCCGCAGCAGCCTGGCCGGGCGGCCGTGGGTCAAGGACCTGGGGTCTCCTCAAACGCCGGAATCCTCTTTCGGGCTGAGCTTGGGACCAAAGGACGCGATCTCCAGGAGTGAAGGTTCAAACCTTGGCCGAACAGCGGCTTTGCGTGCCCAGCGGAGACTTAGGAGCGAGAAACTCAGAATAAAATCAAAATAAACTGGGATAGGGTCAATAACAATTCGGAATAATAGAGAACCTGACTGAAACACAGTTCTTCCCAGTCAGGTCTGGAACCCTGGATGGACCCGAAAGCTGCCGTCCTGACTGATCAGTGACATCGCAGGCCCTCCCCGCCACCATTTACTCCCAGGGACGACCGTGCAGCTACAAGCCGTGCGGTGCGAAGCCCCCTCGCGGGGCAGGACTCCGTGGGCTCAGCCTCTGCCTTTTACTCCAGACACCCAGGGGACCCGACGAGGGGACGGCACTGGCGGGGTCGCTGCGCCCCTGGGCGGGGGTTGGAGGGCTGAGGAGGGGCCGGGCTCTGGTGGGCAGGGATGGGCAGAGCCGCCCGCGTCCAGCGAGGACGCCCCGGGTCGGTCCCACACCTGTCCGCCGTGTCCGTGCGAACCACGCCGCTGGGGGTCGCGGGAGCCGGAAGGCAGGTCCTATTAGGGGTGTAAAAGGTGTGCCTCTTCTAACTAGGCAGAAAGGTCCCACCGAGATTTGAACTCGGATCGCTGGATTCAGAGTCCAGAGTGCTCACCATTACACCATGGAACCCCCTCGGGAGCCACCTGGCCTCCGCCGCCAGAGAACCGTATCCGCTTCTTTAGCCTCCAGACGTCCCACCCATAAGCTCAGGGCAGTTCTTCTAAGGCCCTGAGGAGACTCCAATACGGTTGACTCCCGCAGGTGCTCATCCCTCTTGCTTTCTCTCTGCTCCTCTTCTTTGATCCATACAGCTCACTCTCACCTCAGAAAATGAGGTGAAATCCGCTTTGGGTTTTGTGCCAGGGAGGACCCCCTTAGCTCTCCATCACCAACCGCATAGTCTGCCTAGGTTAACCGGAGTGTCCCATCTTGAGGTAAAATTTCTGCAAATAAGAGTGTTATTTTCCTTTTCTTTGCCTTCATCCTTTTCCCATCATAGCCCAGAGGGGGCAGACGGTTGTCAGGACAGGAGGCGGGGTTTCCTGGGTCCCTTAGTTTCCTCATAGGGCTGATTACACTCCTAAGCCGCCGCCACCTGTTACGTGTAACATATAAAGCGTGTCAGCGGTGGAGTGGGAGTGGAGGCAGGAGAACGCTGCTTCTTCATATATTTCTGATTTGGAGAGGGGTAAGTTCTTCTCACAAGAGGTGTCTATTTGTTAGATTTGCCATGTAAGTAAGAACAACTATTTACATAAAACAGTCGGACAAACCAGCTATACTCACCTAAAGGTGAAGTCAGTGTCGCTCAGTCATGTCCAACGCTTTGTGACCCCACAGACTGTAGCCCGCCAGGCTCCACTGTCCAAGAGAGTCTCCAGGCAAGAATACTGGAGTGGGTGGCCATTCCCTTCTCTAGGGGATCGTCCGAAATCAGAGGTTTAACCCGGGTCTGTTGCATTGCAGGCAGATTCTTTACCTGCTGGCCCACCAGGAAAGCCCCATACTCACCTGGGGTGACTGAAGATCAACCACATGTCGTGGAGGACACGAGACAGGGCTCTGACACTTAGGCAGTCACAGACTCTTTGATCAGGTCGGTCAAGTCAGTTTCTCTCCCATTTCTTAACATATCAAACTCAGAAATTGCAGTTTCTAAACAGGCGTACAAATATCAAGGTACCCAAGAGCACTGATTGCTGAATCATAGAGGATGCACATCCAAGTTGTCTTAAGTACAGACAGTATTTATGTGCACAAAATACCACCACACTAAATATTTACATGTAGAGTAGATATAAATCCTATCATGGCTCCGAGTAATAATCTTTACTTCTTCATCGTATCCTAAAACTGTTTCTTCCCTAATCCGATACACAGAACAGAAAAAAATAGCACCTGTTTTTAGCCGGCCAAAAAACAGAGTCAGAAAGAAGCCCAGTGTTGCCTGGAGACGTATTTGTTCCCAGAGGCTGGACAGAGGTTGACTCAAGGAGGAAGGAGGCAAAGGGGAGGCGGGAGGCTCTTGTTATGAGGAGGAAGTTCACAGCTCCAGGGTGAGAGGATGAAACTTCTTGGAAACTCAAGATGTTGAGTGGTAACGAACAGCACAAAGTGCTCCACCAGGAGAACTTGAAGAAGGGTCAAGGTTTATGGGTGCAAGGACCTGAAACGGACTCTGACTGATACAGGAAGAAAAGAACGCCCTGGGTTTTCTCGTTACCACCAACGCTGGCGCTGCTTAGAGCCCGGCGGCCGTTAGCTCGGCGGCCGTTAGCTCGGCTGTCTGTGCCCGTGTCCCGGGAAACCATCGGGTGAGAAGGACTTTTAAAAATGTGGGAGGAAAGAGCCAAAAGCTGAAGATAGCCCGATATCACCGGTCTTCTTAGCTCTACTGTGGCCAGATTTTAGTTTGGAAGAATTTGAGGTTATTGAGGGCAACGGCGGGTGGCAGAAATCAGACTCGGTGGAAATCTAGGTTGGCTCCAGTTGAAACAGCTTGAACGGGGTCCCTGCGACCCACCTTCTGCACCAATTACGAGAGCGATGACGTCGAAGTGAGTGGGTAGAAATGAGAAGACCCAGAGTTCCCATCTTTCCTGCCCTGCTCCTCTCCATCTGCACTCTGCCTTGACCTATCCATGGGACCCCTCAAGGCATGCCCGGTACTTCCTCCAAGACCGACTTAGGGACAGGCCTTTACATGGAGCACAAAGATGATGATGATGATGATGTGTCTGCTGCCAAATGGACGAGCAGCTTCTGGGGTCACAGCTGGATAGAGGAGGATGAGCGAGGACTCCGGGACCGCCGCGGCTCGCAAGACGCCAGTTACAGGAAGAGCTGCCTGCCCTGCCCGTTCCCTGTGCTTCCCAGAGTGATGTCGTCTGTCAGCCATCCTAGGAGGGATTCTGCTGCTGCTGCTGCTGCTGCTGCTGCTAAGGCGCTTCGGTCGTGTCCGACTCTGTGCGACCCCATAGACGGCAGCCCGCCAGGCTCCGCCGTCCGTGGGATTTTCCAGGCAAGAGTACTGGAGTGGGTTGCCACTGCCTTCTCCAAGAAGGTATTCTTATGAGGGCCTGGGATTTCGATGCCACACTCCTGTGCGGGATCACAGACAGTGCTCAGGGGATGGGTCATTCAGGGAGCCGTTGGGATCAAAAGGAAGATCCCATACCAAAATTCATTCATTTCCAGACTCCTTTGAACGGCAACTGTGCTTTAGAACCTGACGTTCCGTCTCTTTGGGACCTGAGAGCAGAAAGGAGAGAAATGAGAGAGAACGCCGGTTTCTGGAAGTGAGGTCTTGCAAGAAAGTGGAGGAAGAAAGGAGCTCTAGGAAGGAAGAGCATGGAGAAGCGTACCTGCCCACCCTGTCTGGAAAAGCACTCAAACAACCCTTTGCTTCCACACCACGACTACCACGACGACGCTGCTGTCTTTCTTGAGCCCCAGTTCACCAGACCCAGGAACGGTACCTGTAAGAGGGTCTACAGATGCTGAGTGACTCAGGTGGGTGGTTGATTCAGCTGCTCCCCAAGGCAGCTTGCATCATACCCCACTTGCTTTTCAGAGTATGATCTGCTCTGTTGCCCTTGTAGGGGAATAAAGAGAATAAACGGTATTTTAATAGAATAAAGTTGTTCTTGAAAAGGCAAAGAGAGCTATTTAAAGAGCCACCCACACATCTTCACCAACCCTTCTTCCACATCAGCCTCACAAATAATCTTAAATAAAAGTCATTGGTGTGACTCGAAAAAAAAAAAAGAAAAAAGAAAGAAATCCCTGGAAAGTATGTTGAGAGATCACAAAATGGCCAGGAAACCTGGAGAACCAGGCTCTCACAAGGGGCAAGGACAGAATCAGGTGAGGTTAGAACTGGGATGGGTGGAGATGTGTGTTCTTCCCAAATCCTCCAGCCTGCACGTCCGTCCCTGACCTGCAAGCAGAGAACTGGCGATGAAGGGCGGCCGAGCTACAGCAGAGCAAACCGCAAGAGCAATCATGGGAGCCTTTGTCTTGATTCTGTATACAGAAAATCTAGAAGCAGCAAGCTAATTCAAGGTGAAATAAAGAAGGGTAAGGGTTTGTCAAAAGATTCTGAGGATAGTGACAACACTCTTTATGATTTCTCTGCGTTTAACATTAGATCCAGTCGTTTCTAAACCCAGGCATACCTGAGAACAAGAGAATGAAGTAGAATGCTCTCATGGCTCCCATTTCACAGCAGAAAGAAGGGAAGCACAAGAAGTTGTCTTTAATTTGCCTAAGGCCACAAAAAGTGAAGTCGCTCAGCCGTGTCTGACTCTCTGGGACCCCATGGACCGTAGCCCACCAGGCTCCTCCATCCATGGAATTTTCCAGGCAAGAATACTGGAGTGGGCTGCCATTTTCTTCTCCAGGAGATCTTCCCGACCTAGGGATCAAACCTGGCTCTCCCTCATTGCAGACGGATGCTCTACCATCTGAACCACCAGGGAAGCCCCTAAGGCCACATAAGGACAGAACGATTTTTGCAACCCAGAATGTGTGCACCTGAGCACAGCTTAGTCGGGTCTTTCTTCTCAAAAGTGGGTGTGTCAAGATTTCTCCGCTGTAGGGATGGGAAGAAGACCAAGAAGAGGAGAGAAGGCCAGAGAGGGAGGAGGGGAGGGTAGAAGCACAAATTCTTTTATTCGCTCCTTCCTCCCCTCTCCTTCTGCCTCCTTCATTCTTGGGTTTGCCGGCCCTCTCCCTCCTCCCCCACTCTGCTACCAGACTGAAGCAATGCTCACCGCTGGGGATCCTGGCCCCAGTCTCCTGGGAGGTCTCAGTGCACTCCCCCCAAACCCGCCTTCCCCGCTTGGTCTTCGCCCTTTCCCGCTCCCAGGTGGACCCCACAGAACGCAGCCTACCTAGCTGGGCGCTCCACCCGGCAGGCAGTGCTCCGGAGACCTTGCCCTTGCCCGCCCAAAGGGGTGCTGCGAAATCCAAAACCCGGGATAAAGGCTTTTAAAACAGAACTGTTCACTTCGAAAACCATTCTGCATTTCCATTCTCAGGGGTCTTCATGGGACGAAGGGCAAGAGACGACAATGTACTCATCCAAGTCCTGGAGCGCCCCAGCGAGTGCCAGACTCTGTCCTGGGCGTGCTGACACAGGGCGACCATCTCCGCGACCTGTGTGCTTAGTCGCTAAGTCCTGTCCGACTCTTTGCGACCCCATGGACTTAGCCCGCCAGGTTCCTCGGTCCATGGGGATTCTCCAGGCAAGAATACTGGAGTGGGTTGCATGCCCTCCTCCAGGGGATCTTCCCAAACGAGGGATTGAACCCCGGTGTCCTGCACTGCAGGCGGATTCTTACCGTCTGAGCCCCCAGGGAAGCCCACTCTGGTGGAAACCGCCTGGTGGACACAGGAAAGCGAAGCACAACCTCGGCCCCGGAGGCCTTTGCCGGGGGGGGGGAGGGGACGGGACTCTCATTCCTTGGGTGTAGGGGAGGAAACGGGAAGGGCCATCATGGGAGCCCACCGGGTGTTCCGCTGTCCTTGAATCTATTTCGGTTCAGGCCCGGTAGGATCGAGCCCTGGATGCCGGTTTCTCCGGGGGCGCTGGCATCTGTGGCGGGTATGGGACAGGGAAATGGCACTGTTTCTCTGGGGGACAGAACGCTCACCCTGGGAATGCCTTAAGTGTCTACTCCATACGGAGTCCAAGGGAATCGCGTACTGCTGTCTCTGTGGCGCAATCGGTTAGCGCGTTCGGCTGTTAACCGAAAGGTTGGTGGTTCGAGCCCACCCAGGGACGGTGCGGTGAGGCTTTTAGAGAACACCGAAGAGACTCCCTTTTGCCAGGAGGACACCGGACAAGTGCTGCGGCGAACCGGCTTGCGGAGAAAGAGCGCAGGAGTCAGATGCAAAGGGGCAGCGGGGAGGGCGGGTCCCGGGTGGACTGGGAGCCTCGGTCATTCCTGAGAGCCCGGAGCGCTGACCGCCGGCGCCGTGGAAAGGGCCACCGAGGCGCGGGTCCGCAGCGCGGGAGGGGCGGCGTCCACACCGCTGGGCTGGGGGGTCTCCTGGGCCTCGAGCGCCCCCAGTCCCCGCCTCCTGCGGCTTCCGGGAGCTGGGGAGTCGGCGGGGGCGACCCCTGAACTCAGGCTGCGCAGCTGAGGGTCTGAGGATTCTGCGTTGGGTGCGGGACCCCGAAGGCAGCCTGTGGGGGCCCGAGGGTCCTCACTTCAGGGGAGAGGAGGAACCCTGAAGCAGGGCCCTCGGGGGCCGCCGTCTCCGTGCCTGAGAGAGCTAGGGGCGTCAAGGTCCCTCTTTCAGAGTTAAGAGTCGATGGTGTGGATAGCGGTGGCGGGACCTCGGGATTTCATGGATACTGTCTTCCGGTAGAAATTGTCCCGTTTCCGTAGTGTAGTGGTTATCACGTTCGCCTCACACGCGAAAGGTCCCCGGTTCGAAACCGGGCGGAAACAGTCCTCCTCCTCCTCCTCCTCCTCCTTTTTTCCCCCCTGAGATGTGCGTTCTCGTTGGCAAAACTAACAGGCGCGAAAGGCCCGGGGTGAGGCAGGGGACGCAGCTGTAGGAAGAGTTGGTGACCACCTGGAAGTTTATTCAGCGCTCGGAAAGGCCCCGGAGCCAGGTCAGAGATCTGGAGGTGGACGGATCCGCTCATCACTCTCCACTCATCACCGAGCCTTCTTTCTTAGCAAAGAAAACCGAGGTTCACGAAGAGAGCAAGACCTGGGCTCCGCAGCGTGCCGCGCTAGAGCTAGAGCAGGAGGGACCCAGCCCGCTACTTTGTGTCCTTGCCCCGGAGCAAAAGCGACGCCCAGGACAGGAGAGGCGAAGGCCGATGAGCGGCGGGGGCAGGGCTGGGAGCCTCGCACAGCTGCACACAGCCCTGGGCCGCTGCGACATTTCCTTTCCAGCTTTCTGACGTTCTGAAGGGTCATCTTGCACTCACCTGTCACCTGGAGAAGCTAAATAACTGCTTTGTCTACAGCTCCCTGGTGGTCTAGTGGCTAGGATTCGGCGCTTTCACCGCCGCGGCCCGGGTTCGATTCCCGGTCAGGGAAAACCTTCTTTCTTCCAGCGTCTGCACTCACACAAGTCTCTCACTTCCTGACCAGATCGGAACTGTATTTTGCTTAAAGGTCCAGTGTAGAACATTTCTGCACAGAGTTTCTAAATGCCGCTGAGTCCGCGCCTCAGGGTCCTGGACCTCAGGCTGGCTGTTGGAGCTCAGATGCCATGAACAGCCTGGGCTGGCCAGCTCTCGCCTCCACCCTTTTCTCCTGGCATGGTAAACCCAGAGTCTTACTTAACAGAGTTTCCATTCAAAGAGAATGTGAGCCTTCAGTTCCAAAAATTCATTAAAAACTCAAAGCAAAAGCTTTTCTAAGATACCGAAAGTTTGTAAGAATACGAACATCCTATATTCTGTACCTAAGTGCCCAGTTGCTATCACATTCTTTCTTTATGTAAGAGTTATGACATCACTTGGTAGTAATATGCGGATATCTCAGGATTGTTCCTTTCCTTTGACGTCCCTCTCAAAGCTAACTTCCCTGGGACCTGTCTTCCAAGGCCAGGGAACAGCTTTACCGTCCAGAAGAGGGCCCTCTTGGCCCTTGGGGAACCTGAAATCTGTTCTCTTCTGGGTTGCTCAGTCCTTTTGAACTTTTTTCCAGCCCTTGTAGCATTCCTCTGTCCATGGGATGCTCCAGGCAAGAACACTGGAGTGGGTTGCCATTTCCTTCTCCAGGGGATCTTCCCAGCCCAGGTCTCCTGTATCTCCTCAAACAGATTCTTTACCTTCTGAGCCACCAGGGAAGCCCAAAACAAACAGGACCACGATGCATTGGCCGGGAATCGAACCCGGGTCTCCCGCGTGGGAGGCGAGAATTCTACCACTGAACCACCAATGCCGCTCTCGAGGGGCTGTTCACAACGACTGCCTAGTTGGAGTTCTAGTCAGGTCTTTCTCAAGCGCAGGCCACTCGTGCCCTTTGTTCCCAGGACGGTCTAGGCTTTCATCCGCCGCCCTCCTCGGCACCGGCTGCCCTCTGCCTCCTGAGGGTTGCTTTGGCGGGCAGTCAGGTGTGCTCTGGCTCCGTCTGAGTGGTGGGACCGCCTGCTGCTCCTGCTCACTGGCTCAGCCTTGTCCAACTCTCTGCGACCCCTTGGACTCTCGCCCACCAGGCCCCTCTGTCCATGGGACTCCCACGCTCCTTTGCTGGAAACCCGTCGAGGCAGTGCAGCTGCCCGCTTGGCTCTGGCCTGGCTCCCTGTGCCCTGCAGGGAGGGCCCTTTATCTAAAGCTAAGCCTTTAGATAAGTTAGTGCTCTCCATGCTACAAACAAGAATAACATTCAAGTTGATAATAAGGATGAAGCTCGAATCCTTTTACACTCCTGAAAATTCTAATAATTGATGTATAATTACATAGAAAATATTTGTCCTGTCATGCTCCCAGCGATGACTCCTGGTCATGCACCACACTGCTTTAATAATTTTGGTCTAAAAACTACTTCATGGTGACTTTCAGATTTATTATTATTTATAAAGTTTAAAATTATGTATCTCAGTAAATTAAATATATCACATAATACCTTTTAAATCAAGATTCAGTCTTTAGATTCTCGAAATCATAGTGACTTAATAATTCCCCTTTCAATTTGGGGTAAATGTTTTTAGGTCTCATCTAATATGTGATTCTAAGCAGCATTTATCAGCCACGAGTCAGCTCAAATTTCGATTTTAAGATCTATCGTTAACTTTAAGTTCTTTGACGGATGTTAAATTGGTTGAATTAATGTATAATATTTGCCTGGAGAATTTCTAATTATGGTAAAAAATAATGCTGCCCATATTTTTATAGAGTATACATAGAAGGGCTGTAGCTTAACAGCTTAAGAGGATGTGTGGGTACCTTTAGCAGATGTTCCTGAATGTAGCCATAATGTCACTTGAAGATGAGTACAACACATGGACTCTCTAAGCTAAGTAAGGACCTGTTGCTTACCTGAGGTACTCCTTTATTTAAAAAAAAATTCCTGATTCTTAGTCACCTGCCTTCTAGATCTCAAGTCACCCATTTTCCCATGTGCTATGTAATTCTTTTTTCACTCAGTGCTGGGGTCCTTATGCGCTGGCAGGCAGATGAACCTGAGAAGAACGTGACAGGCTGTTCTCCTGCTGTGATTCTTATTTGTCTGTGTGTGTGTGTGTCTTATTTTTGATGCCTCTTGGTGTGAATGCACCTTGACTTTGCTCCTGATACAGCAGTTTTCCAGGAGAAGGGCCTGGTACCTGGTGAGCACCTAGTAAGTGCTTCCTGACTGAAGGACTCCTAATGCACAGTTCCAGAAAACTGGTGAAGAAGACAGAAAATGGGTAAGAGCCACAGCAGCCTAGAGTATAAGGGACAGAGAGAGACAGAAGGGCACACACTCCAAGAGCGAAAGAGAAGGGCAGAGGGAAATGTCCTAGAACCTAGAGACATCCTCGACTGAGTACGGAAAATCCAAAGACCTCTTGTTTCCTCATGAGCTTCAACTGAGGAATCAGTGGAAGGCGAACCAGGAACTCTCAGGATCCAGGTTTGCACAAGATATATTATTGGTGCAGGATTCTGTAGCTTGTGCCAATTTGTCTCAAATGAGATAATTTTTGCAGATGTAGCCACGTACTGTTGAGATGTCATTCGGAGACAAGTCTCAGGCTTGCAACTGCACCGGTAAATTGGAGGGAGACCCCTCATTAGATTGTGTGCATCCAACCTAAGCCAAAATACAACTCATAAAGGGGAGGTAAGACGATAAATGTCTGGAACCAGTGAGTCTTTTTTTTTTTCTTTAAACTCCTGTAATGCATAAGCTGCTCTGCAAGAAGCTCTCCAGAGTCATTCTGGCTGGTCTTCTCTGGAGCGAATTGCTGGGTCACCACTATAAACACTTACAATTATTAGAATACTTTCCGATCGGCTTGGAAGTTTAGCTGCTGAATATGTGCGATCTCTGGGAGATGAACACATTGTCTTTTCATTGTACCTCCCGCTAAGCTGAGTCAGTAGGGCACAAATTCCTTTGTTAGAGTAACAGACGTGTGTATTGACAATTTCCTGTGATGGCAAGACCATGAAGAAAAAGACTCTTTCCTTGAGTTGGCAAAATACATTGGAATATAAATTAGAACATCTATTTAGGGAAAACTAAGAACATGCAAGGGATGCCTTCAGTTTCCAGCAAAGGTGCAGTGACAGAAATCAGACTAACCCTCCTTCCTAAATCTCACTGTCCCCCTTTGAGCCACTCTCAAAGGAACAAAAAGACAAAGAGCATGAAATACTAGCTTCTAAGCCACTGAAAATCAGGCTTTAGCAAAGGATAGCAAGCCCTGAGAGGTGACAAGCAAACAAGATGAGTCTTGCCATGGGCCCAGCTTCCTGCTTTCGGTGAGTTCCCAGGCTGGGCACCAAGAGGAGGATTTGAGGTCAATCCACTGGGCTCAAGAAGCTGAGTGTTGGTGGAGAGCAAGGCAGCTAGAGTTCACAGGACAAAGATCCAGTGATTGTTATTTGCAATGCAGAAGTAGAGATACAGATGTAGAGAACAAAGGTAGGGCTATCGAGGGGGACAGGGGAGTTGGAGGAATTGGGAAGTTAGGATTTACCTATATGCGTTACTGATGCCATGTATACAGTAAATAGCAAAGAGGAACCTACTCTACGGCATAGCGAACTACTGGATGCGCTGTGGTTACCTAAATGAGAAGGAAATCCAAAAAAGAGGGGATATATGTGTATGTATAGCCGATTCACTTTGCTATTATCACAACATCGTAAAACAGCTATACTTCAATAAAAGTTAATAATAAAAGAAAGAAACATGAAGAAAGGTCCAGTGATGAGAGAGAGTGGGAGACAGAGAGAACGCTGGGATGTGAAAGGGTCTCCCTCAGGTACTCAGCAGGGTAACGATCGGGGTATCCTTGTGAAAAAAGTGCCTGTGGCCAAGGAAAGAAAGTTTTAAAAAGATCCTGGTGCAATGCCTGCTGCTCACACAGGACAAGCAATTGTATTCGATCCCCCCAGACTGAACTACTCCTAACTCATGGGCCATTGGGAAGAACACTCAGAAAACTCTTGTTACAGTATTGGGAATAAGCAGCTCTAGACTAACCTACCTAAAAAATCATGAAAGGAAGATCCAAAGGGATCAAACCATTTATAAGTCGCTCGAATGTACCCCAGATAAAACTCAAGAAGATTCGTAGGAATACCAAAATAGCCAGTGCCCCAAATGAGAAACTCTGACCACGTTTGGGCTCCAATCAAAGGATGTCAGTCATGCAAAGAGGCAGGAAAATGACAGGTAAGAAGGAGATGGATGAATGAATGAGTCAATCAAATTGAACCAGAAGGGACACAGTGTAAAAATCTGCAGAGAAGACTTTAACAGTTATCATGACGGTATACATATGTCCAAAATGTCAATTAGAAACGTAGAACATACAAAAATGGCAAAAAGAAATCAAACTTTAGAGCTGAAAACTGTAACATCCAATGCAATAAATTCACCGGATTGAAGAGCAGATTAGACATGGCAGAAAACAACAAAAACAAGATTATGGAACACAAAGCAATGAAAAACTGTTCACAATATCCAAATGGAAACTCACTGTCAAAATAAAATGCTTTTAATGAACATAGTGTCACTGAACACTTGTTTTTCAGTTACTAACTCGTGTTTGACTCTTTGTGATTCCATTGACTGCAGCACTCCAGGCCTCCCTGTCCCTCCCTGTCTCTCAGAGTTTGCCCACGTTCGTGTTCATTGGATCGGTGATGCCATCCAACCATCTCATCCTCTGTTGCCCTTTTCTCCTTCTGCCTTCAACCTTTGCCAGCATCAGGGACTTCTCCAAGGAGTCTGCTCTTCTCATCTGGTGGCCAAAGTATTGGAGTTTCAGCATCATCCTTCCAATGTGTATTCAGGGTTGATCTCCTTTAGGATTGACTGGTTTGATCTCCTGGCCGTCCAAGGGATTTTCAAGAGTCTTCTGTAACACCACAGTTCAAAAGAATCAGTTCTTCAACATTCTGCCTTCTTTGTCATCCAACTCTCACATTGGTACATGACTACAAGAAAGAGCATAGCTTTGACTATATGGGCCTTTGTGGGCAAAGTGATGTCTTTGCTTTTTAATGCACTGTCTAGGTTTGTCATAGCTTTCCTTCCAAGAAGCAAGTGTCTTCTAATTTCATGGCTGCAGTCACCATCTGCAGTGACTTTAGAGCCCAGGAGCAGAAAATTTGTCACTGCTTCCACATTTTCCCCTTCTATTTGTCATGAAGTGATTGGGCTGGTTGCCACGATCTTAGTTTTTTTTTTAATATTGAGTTTTAAGCTGGCTTTTTCACTCTCCTCTTTCACGCTCATCAAGAGGCTCTTCAGTTCCCCTTCGCTTTCGGTCATTAGACTGGTGTCATATGCATACCTGAGGTTGCTGATATTTCTCCCAGCAATCTTGATTCCAGCTTGTAACTCATGCAGCCTGGCATTTCCCCTGATGTGCTCTGCATACAAGTCACATAAGCAGGGTGACGGTAAACAGCCAAGTTGTACCCGTTTCTCAATTTTGAACCAGTCAGTTGATCCGTATGAGGTTCTAACTGTTGCTTCTTGACCCGCATACAGGTTTCTCAGGAGACAGGTAAGATGTTCTGGTATTCCCATCTCTTTTAGAGTGTTCCACAGTTTGTTATGATCCACACAGTCAAAGGCTTTAGTGTAGTGAAAGAAACAGGAGTAGATGTTTTTTCTGGAATTCCCTTGCTTTGTCTATAATCCAGCAAATGTTTGCCATTCGATCTCTGCCTTCTCTGCCTTTTCTAAACCCAGCTTTTACAGCTGGAATTTCTCGATTCAAATTGAACGCTGAAGCCGAGCTTGAAGGACTTTGAGCATAATCTCACTAGCATGGGAAGCGAGTACAATTGTCCAGTACTTTGAACGTTCTTTAGTGCTGCCCATTGAATGGTAGCACATCATTGAAAGACCTGATACACGGGTGACTGATGCTCCTGAAAATACCCAGGGACGAGAAAGTTTTTGGAGGCACAATGTCAGCTAATTCCAATCATAGTAAAGATTTTAAACCCACCGATCCAAGGAGCCAAATGGACAAAATGAATGAGCACGACAGCATGGAAAAAACACATCTAGTCCCATCGTCATTAAAGTGCTCAAAGCCATTGAGAAAGCATATAGTCCCCGAGGGACCAGAGGAAAAAGACCAGGTACATATAGAAACAGAAGTACACATGTCAGATCTCATCAGAAGCATAGAAGTGAGGGACTTCCTGGGTGTTGGATCCCTGGTTGGAGAGCTAAGACCCCACAGGCCTCATGGCAAACAGGAAAAAGGAAAAAAAAAAAAAATCAAACATGAAACAGAAGCCATACTGTAACAAATTTAATAAAGACTAAAAAGAGAGAGAAGAGGAGAGAGATGCATGGAAGTTAAAAGACAGTGGAGCAGCCTCCTCAAAGGACTGAAGCCAAAAAAGTCAAGGTGGAATTCTATCACTACCCACCTTCAGAGTCCTTCAATGTGAAGGTGAATAATGACCGTTACAGACATACAAATGCTGAAAGACTTCATCAGCAGCAGACCCACGATACAAGGAATGCTAAAGGAATCCTCCAGGAAGAACACCACCAGATGGAAATCTGGATGCACGCCCAGGGATGAAGGAAAAGAGAAATGGTATCTGTATGGGGAAAATAAAAGATTTTTAATATAAATCTCTATAGAAATATGTAACTGATTATAAAACAGAACAGTGCATTTGCTACACGCTCAGCAAAGGAGAAACGTAAAGAAATACGGTTACTGGTTTCACTGCTTCAGGAAAGTCTGGACTCCCAGTGACCTGGCAAACCTCCTGTGCACCTAAGACGCAGGACAGGAGGGTAGCGGTAGAGGAGCCCTTTTGCCGTTCCCGGAGAGGTTGCGCAGCGGGGAAAGAACCACAACCCTTCTGAGTGTTTCAAGGAAGGCTTTCCCAAGGTGTGCTTAGAACAATCAACCTTTCCGTGAACAGCCAAAGGCACTAATAGATGGCGCCCCAGAGACACGCTCAAGGAAGGTACGTCTCATCCCTACGGATGGGTAATTACCCGCTTCCACGGCCGGGGGAGCCACACACGTTTGCGAGGGCAGAAACGCGCCAGAGACGCCCCGGGCCGGAGCCGCGGGGGCCAGAGGGAGGCTGAACGCCGGGTGGGCCCCGACTGCTTCTTTCGGTTCTTTCCTCCGCCTGCACCCGACCGACCGTCTGCACCGCTGGTGTTGCCCTCCCTCGGCTCGGCCGCGGTCGGTGGGGCGGGAGCCGGAAGCAGCGAAAGGGGAAGGTCGATCCAAAGGGACGAAGGCGAGGAGCTGGAAAAGAAGCCGGCGAGGTGGGGACGAGGACAGCGAGACTTCCCAGAAGGAACGTGCCGGATCTGGGGAGATGAGAATTGGTGTTTGGTTTGATTTTGTTTCATTTTGTCGTAATATATCAGAATTGAGAGAAAGAGCGGGGGAACCAATGATCGAGCATGAAAGACAGAAAACGAATACTCGTCGTTTCCAAGAATAAAGCAGCTTATAACGATGGAAATCATTTTCCCTCAAAGGACGTACGTTAAAGGCTGTTCTCATCGCTTGATATGTGGCACGCCGTGATCGTATAGTGGTTAGTACTCTGCGTTGTGGCCGCAGCAACCTCGGTTCGAATCCGAGTCACGGCATGGCATCCGTGTTACACGTGGCATCTGACTTCTTTTTCTTCAACACGGTAATGGTCTATACTGGGTTCTCCAACATGTGACCGCCCATTCTATCCAAAAAGAAAATTATTAAGGTGTATTCACAGGACAAGATGCACAAAATCATTAATGAACAGCTGTTTGATCTGTAATAATCACCAAGATCAAGACATACAAAATTTTTTATCAACCAAGTATGGAAGATACTCTTTGATACATCGATGAAGCACTCTGATACGTTTTCCAGGTAATGCCTATCCATCCCCTGCTACTTAAAATGGTTGAGTTTGTCCTTTCCTCAATTCACCAGAATGACTATAGACATTTTACTATCTAGGGATTATCAAGCAGAAATTCTGAAGTCAATTTCACCCTAGTAGGGAAACCACAGAGGTCAGAACGCCAGGATAACTGCTGCCTCCGCAGGCTTAGTCCACACCCCTGGCCCCCATCCACCAGCCCCACTCCCTCGCTCACCTCTTGCTCTACTCTGGACATAACATTTGTCCTAACAGGTCTTCTGAGCGAGTTTCCCAAGCAAAAGGGAAAACGTGCCCACTGCCTGGTAGAGACCACGGGGATTCCAAACAACAGCAGCTGGAGAGTCAGGCCATTTCCCTGGATCACCATCGTATTGATATTCTGATGTTGATTTTTACATGAACCATCTGCTTATGCTGCTGATGACAGTTTTCCCTTTATGGTAGTGAGATGAATTGGCTATTCAAAGTACTGGGGGGGGGGGGGGGCGGGGAGGGAATGAATGTGAATCAATAGGTTGAAAGAGAATATTTTAAAAACCCGTTATGCACTTGCTCAACTGAAAGCGGGTGGAGATGGTAAAAACCTGGGAGGCTGGGCAGGTCCACTATTGCTGGGCCAGTCATTGGATCTAACCCTGTGCACTCTGGGAATACCCTGAGCCTGGGTCTCTGTCTCTGAGAGACACTGAGGAAAATCCACAGCACCTGGTTCCCTTTTCCTGTGAAGCCTAAGCCAGGGATCACAAAGGTAATATTTTAATGACCAGACGTTATAAGAAAATACTCTTGACATATTTACTCGTTCGGAAAATAAACGTCATACGTATAAGGAGATCTCATTACATAGCCTCCAGCACGACTGCTTTTTAAACATTCCTACACTAAATGCTGACAAACGTGGAGCAATTGCATCTGCACTAGTCAGTTCAAAATCATTCTAGAAGACTGCTGGCAGTTTCTAATAAAGTTAGTCTTGTACCTACTTCATGACCCAGCAATTGTAATACTTCTGTGAATGCACAAATGTACAAAAAGTTGGTATAGAAAATTCATCAAGAACACCTGTTAACACCAAAAAATCCCAATAAAATTACTCCAATAATACCAAAATTAATGAGATATCCATAACACTTTGAATATGTTTAACGAACAAAATGTTGCATGAAAGCAAAGTCAGTTACCAAAAATGTAGCTTCCTTCATTTGAATTTCAAGAGCAGGCAACAGTACACTATTGCAGTAGACCTCAGAATAGTAATAAAAGAAGCGATCTAGTGTAGGAATTGCCTAGAAAGTGGCTCAAATGACATATCAGGGATGGGGGAAATTTTCTACAATTTGATCTGGGTGCTCATTACATTTGCAAAAATTCAACAAACTGTGCCTATAGTTCAATGATTTACTGTTTCTGTAAAAATCAGTGGCTGGTGGATGGAAAGGAACTGGTCTAGACCATGATGACTAGTTTGCATTTTATTGTAAGCCTCTTAAATACGCCTTCTCCTTTAGTGTAAAAAAAAAATCACTGATATTAGAAATATGTTTACCAGAAAATGACAACAACAACAACAATGACCATGTTATTTTGTTAATGTAAACTATAGACAAGGCTCCTTGAAGGGCAATATTTCAATTTTGGGGATGTGTTCTGCTCAACAGTGAGACAAGCAGTCATTCTAGGTTTTGCTTTGACCGGCAGGTTTGTGCACTGTGGGATTTACTCCTCTTCTCGCTGCATCTTGCTTTCTGGGCCAGCGGCAAATTCTGTTCTCCCACCGCTGCTAGGGGGCATAGCTGGTGCTGGAATTAAAAGTAAACAGATAGAATATTACTCAACCAAAAAAAAAAAAAAAACCAGAAAAGAATAAAATAATGCCAATTACAGCAACACGAATGGACCAAGAGATTGTCATCTTAGTGATGTAAGCCAGGCAGAGAAAGACAAATATCATATGACATCGCTTATATGAGAAATCTAAAAAACAAAACTAAAACTGATACAAATGAACATATGTACAAAATGGAAATAAACCCACGGACATAGAAAACAACATTATGGTTACTAAAGGGGAAAGGGGAAGGGATAAATTAGAAGTTTGGGATTAACATATACACACTACTACTGTGTAGAAAACAGATAACCAACAAGCACCTAGTGTATAGCCAGGGACCTGCACTCAATATTTTGTAATAATCTATAAGGAAAAATAATCTGAACCACAAATAGATGTATATGTGTGTACAACTTAATCACTTTGTTGTACACTTGAAACAAATACAACATTGTAAATCAACTATAAGTCAAACTGAAAAAAAGAAAACAGGCAAATGGCGAGACAGGCTATAGACACCACCTTGCCTTAGCCTGGATCTGAACCAAGGTCGCTGCTGCCACAGTGCAGCACCCACACTGTCCAGTGACAGTACACAACGCGGCAGAAGGTAACTGTCCCACATAAACATACCCACACTGCGTTTGCTGCTTTATTTGTGGACACCTACAGAAGTTCGAGCTTTTCTCTCTTTCATGCTCTTCTCTGATTCTCCCTCAGAGTTTTGCCAAGAGAACGCACCGGGCATAACAAACACTCTCTTCCAACAACACAAGAGACGACCCTATACATGGACATCACTAGATGGTCAATACCCAAATCACACTGGTTATATTCTTCGCAGCCCGAAGATGGAGAAGCTCTATTGCCAAACTCAGACTTAAATTGAAGAAAGTAGGGGAAACCACTAGGCTGTTCAGGTATGACCTAAATCAAATCCCTTACGATTGATTATACAGTGGAAGTGACAGATTCAAGGGATTAGATCTGATAGACAGAGTGCCTGGAGAACCATGGATGGAGATTCGCAACATTGTACAGGAGGCCTTGATCAAAACCATCCCCAAGAAAAAGAGAAGAAAAATGCAAAATGGTTGTCTGAAGAGGCCTTGTAAATAGCTGAGAAAAGAAGAGAAGCAAAAGGCAGAGAAAAGGAAAGATATACCCAAATGAATGCAGAGTTCCAGAGAATAGCAAGGAGAGATAAGAAAGCCTTTCGAGGTGAGCAGTGCAAAGAAATAGAGCAAAACAATTAAAATGGGAAAGACTAGCGATCTCTTCAAGAAAATTAGAGATACCAAGGGAACATTTCATGCAAAGGTGGGCACAATAAAGGACAGAAACAGAAGCAGAAGATATTAAGAAGAAGTGGCAAGAATACACAGAAGAACTACACAGAAAAGATCTTCATGACACACATAACCAGGATGGTGTGATCACTCACCTAGAGCCAGACATCTTGGAGTGCAAAGTCAACTTAGGGACTCAAGAAGCATCACTGCAAACAAAGCTAGTGGAGGTGAGAGAATTCCAGCTGAGCTATTTCAAATCCTAAAAGATGATGCTGTTTAATTGCTGCACTCATTTGCCAGCAAATTTGGAAAACTCAGCAGTGGCCACAGGACTGGAAAAGGTCTGTTTTCATTCCAATCCCAAAGAAAGGCCGTGCCAAAGAATGTTCAAACCACTGCACAATGGCACCAATTTTTCATGCTAGCTGTGTAATGCTCAAAATTCTCCAAGCTAGGCTTCAACAGAATGTGAACTGAGAACTTCCAGGTGTTCAAGCTAAATTTAGAAAAGGCAGAGGAACCAGAGATCAAATTGCCAACATCTTTTGGATACTAGAAAAAGCAAGAGCATTCCAGAAAACATCTATTTCTGTGTCATTGACTACACTAAAGGCTTTGACTGTGTGGATCATAACAAAGTGTGGAAAAGTTTTCAAGAGATGGGAATACCAGACCTCCTTACCTGTCTCCAGAGAAACCTGTATGGAGCTCAAGAAGCAACAGTTAGAACCGGGCATGGATCAATGGACTGGTTGAAAATTGGAAAGGAGTACGTTAAGGCTGTATATTGTTACCCTGCTTATTTAACTTCTATGAAGAATACATCATGCAAAATGCCAGGCTGGATGAAGCACAAGCTGGAATCAAGACTGCAGGGAGAAATATCAATAACCTCAGACATGCAGATGACACCACCCTTTGTCAAACAGCAAGGAGGGACTCAGGAGCCTCTTGATGAATGTGAAAGAGGAGAGTGAAAAAGCTGGCTTGACACTCAGCATTCAAAAAGCTAGGATCATGGCATCTGGTCCCATCACTTCATGGCACATAGATGGGGAAGCAATGGAAACTGTGACAGACTTTATTTCCAGGGCTCCAAAATCACTGCAGATGGTGACTGCAGGCATGAAATTAAAAGACACTTGCTCCCTGGAAGAAAAGCTATGACCAGCCTGGACAGCATATTAAAAAGCAGAGAATAACTTTGCCAACAAAGGTCCATAGAGTCAATGCTACGGTTTTTCCAATAGTCATGTATGGATGTGAGAGCTGAACCATAAAGAAGGTTGAGCATGGAAGAATTAATGCGTTTGAACTGTGGTGTTGGAGAAGACTCTTGAGAGTCCCTTGATCAAGGAGATCAAATCCTTTGATCAAGGAGATCAAACCAGTCAATCCTAAAGGAAATCAGTCCTGAATATTCACTGGAAGGACTGATGCCGAAGCTGAAGCTCCAGTACTTTGGCCACCTGATGAGAAGAGCTGACTCAGTAGAAAAGACCTTGCTGGTGAGAAAGACTGAAGGCAGGAGGAGAAGAGGGTGACAGAGGATGAGATGGTTGGATAGCATCACCGACTCAATGGATATGAGTTTGAGCAAGCTCCGGAAGTTGGTGATGGACAGGGAAGCCTTCCGTGCTGCAGTCCATGGGGTCGCAAAAAGTCCGAGAGGACTCAGCGACTGAACAGCACCACCAATGTTTCTGCTACTTAATGAAATTATCTTTTCTCTCTTACGATCTGTCCTGAGCCTCTTCACAGGCTTCCTGGGAGGTCTCAGTGTCTCATCCATGCTTTTGCCTGCTCTCGCTCCTTTTCACGTTTCCTCGTTGGACGTGATCTCTTTCCAGCTGCAGTCACACGCACCCCATCTACTAAGCCGATGTCCAGAAGCGCAAATGGTCGGATAAAGGCGGAGCAAACCAGGAGCCATCAGCTTCCTTCGGACGCCCCTTGGATCAAGCTCCGGGCGTCTCCTGGGCGCTGGCATGTGCGGCGGGATTGGAGCAACGCGCGGCGGGGACCCTTCGGGGACCTTCTGCCCTCGGAATCTCACGGCTTCCCCGCGGGAATGAACACGCCGAGTGGACTCCGTCTCTCAGGTTGTCCGAGGCTCGGAGGGGGAAACGCTGTTCTGAGAGACACAGGTGGCTCCGGCTAGCTCCGTCAGCATGCTTGCTTTCTGTCGGAGTGAGGAGTAAGCTCTCCTCGCGTCTCTGCGGTGCAATCTGTTACGGAGTTCGGCTGTTAACCGAAAAGTTCTTGATTCGAGCCCACCCAGGGAGGGGTGTCACTCTTAGAATGTAAATGACGTACGATTGTTTCTAATCTCTGCATCCTCTCCTGAGCTCCAGTACTACCTTACCCTGTGTCTTGAATACACACACGCGCGCGCGCGCGCGCGCACATAGGAGGACCTACGTCCGGGATCTCTGGGGGAAAGCAGGTCCTGGAATTCATGAAACAGTGGGCTCATCAGCTACCCTGTAAACTCATTTTACCAATGAAGTTTCTTCCACTGTTCGTAGTAGTCTCTATTTAACCTTTTCCATACACTTTTCCAGTTAATTTGGTTCTATTCTTTTCCTCCATTTTTCCTACATTGGATCACAGAAGAAGCCAGAGAATTCCAGAGAGACATCTGTTTCTGATTCATGAACGAAAGCCATTGACTATGTGGATCACAACAAACGGAGGATGGAAAATTCTTCAAGAGATGGGAAAAACAGACCACCTTACCTGCCTGCTGAGAAACCTGTCTGCAGGTCAAGGAGAGATGAAACCAGTCAGTCCTAAAGGAAATCAACCCTGAATGTTCCTTGGGAGGGCTGATGGTGAAGCTGAAGCTCCAAGCCTCACTCCCCGCGGCGGGCCTCCATTTTGTGTTTAAAATATGAACCTAGAAGTTTGCGGAAAAGTGAAGTTGTTCCCGCCCGGTTTCGAACCGGGGACCTTTCGCGTGTTAGGCGAACGTGATAACCACTACACTACGGAAACCACATGGCCATCAGTGCCTAGTGACATCCTCAAGAAATGCATGTTTGAACACACCTGACCGTCCAATTTTCAAAGGAAGAAGACTCTGGAAGTCCAAGTGATCCTTCAAGTCAGGATCTGGGTTCCTGAAAGGCCCTGACTTAGGGTTCCTCACCTCTCCCAGAGCGAGGTCCTGTGGGCCCCCAGGCAGTTAGACCTCAGGATGCCCCAGAATCTGCTCTCCACTCCCTCCACTCTTCTCCCAGGCCAAAATTTCAGGCTTCTCCATGAACTGCAGCTGGTCAGTTGCTCCTTCCATTTGTGAGGTCCAGATGCTTTCAGGACCTTGTCAGTTGAAAAGCAAACATCAGAGTGATGCAATCTGTTGGGATTTGTCTTTAAAAAAAAAAAAAAAAGGAGTTGGAATGGAGGCCCCCAGGTGAGACCTGGGATCCCAAATATCTCTAAGGACCACAGATGTGGGGAAGGGGACAGCGTCAATGGATAATGCTTTCTGGGAAGGCCCCAGGGTCCCAAAGGAAACTCTAGGTCTTTCCCCTTCCACCCCTGTGGCAAGGGTGTTTTCCCACCTTACCTGATGCTCTGTTGGCTCAGACCAAACACACTTCTCTTTGACACCAGTCTTTCAGACCACACTTCCAACTTGTCAGAAAATCCTATTTTTCTTTGATTATGCATTTTGATGCACATAATTTTTTTCTTGGTCTGATTTCCTCCCTCCACTTTCCTCATAAAGGCCGGGAGATGGATTCAACTCGAGAGTCTCGCTCCTTTGAAACTTCAGGGTTTGAGGCTCTTAACCTCGAGTGTGTGGGGCTGGGCCAAGGTTGAGAACTCTCTTGGCCAGGTTGGTCAAGACCGGCCTCTCCTCGGCCTGTCCTCCAGGGTTGGGGGCAGGGCCGGGCCACCTCAGCATGGCCCCTGTCGCAGGGTCTAGAGCCCCACACAGGCGTGGTGCTGCGGGAGAAGCTTCAGCCGGCAGAGTGGATTCACGTCGCCGGGAGCCGGTGAGGCACAGGTAAGCGGTGCACTTGTGTGCACGTGGCAAATTTTGGTTCTCAGGCAGCCGGTGCCCTCCCAGCTCCCTGGTTCTGATCCTGCGGGCAGTAATGTCCGGCAAGAAGAGACCAGTAGGAGAAGAGCAGCATCTCCTTCAAGCCCTATCCAGTCAGCATCCAACAGTGGTCTTGAAGAGAGGCAGTGAGAAGTGGTAATAGATTAGGGGAAAAGAAGAAATCCTTGGTGATTTCCTCATCGAAACACCTCATGAGGATGAAGTGGGAGCTTCAAAGTTTTGGTGCTTTCACGGCTGTGGGCCAGGGTTTGTGGACCTAAGATCCCACAGTCTGTGTTCAGTCATGCACACTCAGTCATATCCAACTCTGTGGGATGCTATGGACTGTAGCCCACCAGGCTCCTCTCTTCATGGGATTTTTCAGGCAAGAATACTGTCGTGGGTTGCCATTTCCTACTCCAACAACAGATAGGTTTCTTCTTAATGCACTTATTAAGGTGAGTAGTGACTGGTGGCTAGATGGCCCAGCAGGCTTTGTTTGCTGATATGACAGGCAACCTTTATCATTCACATTCCTCCCCTCTCCCCTCTGATCTCCTTTGTTTGGCTGCACCCATTGGATTCCACGGGCAAGAAAGACCTGGAAATGCTGGTTGCCAAGGTCAGCCACAAGCACACAGATCAGGGGCAAAAGGTAGACAGGAAGCCAGGAACCAGGGACGGCAGAGAGTATTTAGCCCAAATGAAATGAGCCCAATACTCAGGGGGCCTCCTATTAGTCCTGGTGCCACCACTTAACTTCCTTTTGACCTTGGGTCAAGTCCAATTTGCTAGGCCAATTTTACAAGTGTCATATGAAAGAAATAATAAGTACTTCATAAAACTATTGTGTAGATTAAATGAGACAATCAAATAACACAGCTGGCATAGAAGGTGGCCAATGTGAAGTATGTTCTGGTAGGAAACAATCAAAGATAAGCTGGTACTTCCATCTTTTTAACATTTGAATACATTTTTAAATATTTCAATAAATTTTGTCTTTACGAATGTAACATCCATTCACAAAATAAATGTATATTAGAGAATAGAAAATTTTAAATGGAATTTATAAAACATATGCCCACAAAAGGGACTTGCTTATAGTAGCTTTGTTCATAATAGTCCCCAAATTGAAAACCATTCAAATGTCCATCACCAAGTGAATAGATATAATTGTGACATATTCACTCAAAGGAATACTACTCTTCAATAAAATGAAACAAATTCCTGATACATGGCAACAATACAGACTAAAACATCACCCTGAGTGTTGAGAAGAGTACCTATTCTGGGGAGCCACCTATGGGGATTACTAGATGAGCCAAACTAATCCCTAGTGAGAAGAACTAGATCATTGAGTACTTGGGACAGGGAGTGATAGGGGGATTGACTGCAAAGGGGCACAAGAGGATATTTTGGAATACTGGAGATGTTCCTGAACAGGGTAGTGGTTCCATGGGTACATCCACTTGTCAAAAGTCATCGAACTTGAAATGGATAGATTGTATTATTTTTAAATTAATTCTTAAGAAATTTGATATTTTAAAAATAATGAGAAAAATCATTCCAAATTTTAATAACTTAATTCAATCACACTCATTATTTTTATTAGCATAGAGGGTTCTTTTAGAAATGTATGTCTCTTAAGGTAAACAATTTGACTGAAAGTTCAACAGTTTCTTCATTTTTGTGTTTTTTTCATTCAATTTATACACTAGTAAATTGAAATACTTTAAAGTTGGAATAGATTTTATAAAAGCTCAATCACATAAAAGCATATATATATATATATATATTCTTCTCTCAGTTGATATTCCTAAATGATTCCATTATCATTTACCTACATTAACAGAAGTTAGTTTTGAATTTAAAGTGTTTCAAAATTTTACATATTTGTATTTTCTGCATCATTTCAATTTTTTAAAATAACATATAGAGTGTAGGAGCTTCCCAAGTGATACTAATGGTAAAGAACACACCTGCCAATGCAAGAGACACAAGAGATGTGGAGTCTATCCCTGGTTCAGGAAGATTCCCTGGAGGAGGGTATGGCCACCCACTCCATATTCTTACCTGGAATCCTCTCATGGTCAGAGGAGCCTGGCGGGCTACAGTCCACGGGTCCCAAAGAGTCAGACAGGACTGAAATGACTCAGCATGAACACTTTTGCTACAACTTAGAATAATGTAAAAGTAGATTTGAAGAAAAATGTGCAAAGATGTTAACAGCAGTTCATTCTAGGAGGTGGGACTACAGATGACTGCTTATTTTCTTCTTTAGATGTATTTAACATTTTTAAATTTTAAAAAATGAATGACCTGGAAGTGAAAGAACAGAAGAACTATGAAAGAGGTATTGGAAAGGTGAGAGGAAAGGACAAAAGGGAGGAAAAACCTAGTTCTTTCAGAAGGTGTGTTTAAGTTGGGGATCAAGGGGAGCAGCTCTTGGAATAAGAAAGGTGTTTGGGAGACAAGTGGGTCATGAGGATACTGCAGTTTTATTCATGTCACATGACTCCTCCTTGGTGTTTTGTGAAAGAAATATACAGGCTTAAATTTCTTGCCAAACATTTTTACCATTTGTGTTCCTCTTTGACCAGCACCATATCCTGTGGAGCCAGGCAGGCTCCGGTTCAAATTGCTGCTCTCAGATCCCACTCACTGATTGAGTGACTAGACAAGTTATTTAACCTTCCATGCCTCAGATTTCTCATATGTGAAATGAGGATGATGATATGATAGAAGCCGGTTGAAAGGATACAGTGAGTTCACCCATGTAAAACTTGCAGACAGTGCCTTAGCACATGGCACTTTGCACGTCACCATTGAGTGTAAGCTCTTGCATTTTGGCACTACACTGCATAAAATCTGGGTGTGGTTTTCTTTTAAGTTACTGATATCTTTCAGTGGCAGTGGATCTTTCAAGAGAGAGTGAAGGAATCCCGTCTGACCAGCAGTAACCTCCTGGGCTAGTGGAATCTGCCAGTTTACTAGTTCATCTGATCAGCTCATCAAAAGGGGAACAGTAGTCCAATTCCTTGCTTCAGAAATCCCCCAATTTTAAAAAAATGAAGGTTTTACCGTGAAAAACATTCCTATACATAAGACCCAGAATTTTACGTAACAGATATATATATATATATGTATATATATTTATGACTACATAGAAACATAAAGCTAATATACAAGCAATGGACCTTACTATATGTTTATCTGTGTATATACACCACACACACATACACACACACAGACAAGGACGTACATGCAGGTAGCCTCTGATCCTCAGTGAGGATCTCTGGAGGAAAGCAGGTTGACTGGGAATCCTAGAATGCATCGAAGAGTAGGCTCATCATCATCACCCTGTAAACTCCTTTTACCTATGAAATTTCCTCCACTGTTTATAGGACTCTCTATTTAACCTTTTCCATATACGTTCCCAATTAATTTGATTCTATCCTTTTCCTCCGTTTTCCCTCCATTTTTCCTCCATTGTATCATAGAAAAAGCAAGCGAATTCCAGAAAGTTATCTATTTCTGCTTCATTGACTCCACTAAAGCCTTTCACTGTGTGGATCACAACAAAATATGGAAAATTCTTCAAGAGATTGGAATAGCTGACCACCTTACCTGCCTGCTGAGAAACCTGTCTGCAGGTCAAGGAGAGATCAAATCAGTGAGTCCTAAAGGCAATCAACCCTGAATATTGACTGGAAGGAATGATGCTGAAGCTGAAGCTCCCAACATCACTCCACGCGGCAGGCCTCTACTGTGTGTTTAAAATATGAATCTGAACGTCTGGGGGGGAAAGTGAAGTTGTTTCCGCCCGGTTTCGAACCGGGGACCTTTCGCGTGTTAGGCGAACGTGATAACCACTACACTACGGAAACTGGGCGACCACTTGAGCCTAGTGACATATTCAAGAGTTGCATGCTTGAACACACCTGACCGTCAAATTTTCAAAGGAAGCGGACTCTGGAAACACAGGCAATTCGTCAAGTAAGGATCTGCCGGTCTTGAAAAGCCCTGATGTAGGGTTCCTCGCCTCTCCGCCTCTCCCGGAGCGAGGTCCCTGTGTGCCGGCTTTGCGCCCAAGCGCAGAGGTCGCCCCCGCTGACTCCCCAGTTCTCAGAAGCCTCAGGAGCGGGGGGGGAGGAAGGTGCGTCTGAGCCCCAGGTGGCCCCACGTCCGTCAAGGTGGACGCAGCCCTTCCGGCGGCAGATCCGCGCCTTAGAGTCCCTTTTCATGGCGCCAGCGGGGACCGGGCTCGATGCTTTAAATCCCACTCGGGAAACAAAGGACCCGCCCTCCCCTCTGCGCGGCCCGACCCGTGCGCCCCTCTCACAGGCCTTTCACAGCAGCGCTTCTCCGGCGCCGCCTGGCACCGGGGGTTCCTCAGATTCCTGCCTCTGTGGCTGATTCTAGTCCCCTAGTTTCAGTCCGGACTTGCATCACACGTCCACGTTTAGCAGGAAGCGCAGCAAAGGCTGAGGCTCAGGTCATTTGTTGAATTCCTTTGCCGACCAGGCCCCGCAGAAAGCGCGGAGGAGCCGGGCGCGGTCCACGCAGATCTGACCGTCTTCATTCCTTCCTCATCAAACTTGACATTCTTCTTGAAGGACGGCTTTGTTTTACAATTCACAATGTCTGAAACGCCTCTGGTTTTCCTTTTATAATTTTGCAGTTCAACAGGTCGTGGAACGCGAATTTAACACAGAGGTAAAGGCGTTTTCTCAGAAAGCCGGTGACTTGAAGGGTTTTCGTATTTACTTCACAGCAGGCCGAGTTTCTTTTCGCTGAAAGACTTGAATGCAATGTTGTCTGTGTCTGTCTCTGGTTTCCTTTAGAAGTGGAGCGTCTCAATTTGGGGACTGCATGTGCCGTTTTCTCCAGCAGTGGCTTTCCTCTTCTCGCGGCGGCCGGCGCTGCCTTCGCGTCTGAGGTTCACCGGCTCAGACCCCGAGGAAGGCGCGGGCCGCGTCCAGGCCGCAGGGCTCCTCCTGGTTCCGCGTGGACTCCGAGCGCGGTCGAGGGTGAGACCGCCCGACAGCACCCTCACTCGCGCTAGAGGCCTGAGTTCCCAAAGAGGCGGACTGGAAAATAGCTTTAGATGAGGGCGTTTCTTTGAGATTTCGCCTTACTTTCTTCCCCTGCAGGTCCTAGTGTTCGGCTCCCACGTCCAGATGGAGGAGCGGGTTCATCGCTTTCTGTCGCGTCCGGCATGCTGACGCCCCACTTGGACGGGACCAGGGTGCGGTGGTCCTCTCCCCGTCAGGGTGGGCGCACAGCGGACGCCGGAGGGACCACAGACATACGGCTCCCTGCGGCAGAAATGGTAGGCGCAGGGCTTCAGAGCCCGCGAGTGGAGCGCGCTGAGGCGACGGATCCATCCCCGGCCCCCGAAGATGTGACAAAGCGCAACGACGGCCGCCCAATGCCTGGATCAGAGGTTCAGCCTCATCCAAGAAGTGGACAAGGGAGGTTCCGCAGGTCGTGTGGGAAGACCTGGAATCCAGGTTTGGTGCGAGGTCAAGCTCTCTTTCTGAACCTGTTGCCTTGTGAAGCAGGGGCCACTTGGTTCTCAGCTGGTGATGGGTGGGTCCATTTACTACCTGATCTTGACCTGATTTCGGGGCCTCCTCTGAGAGCGGCACGAGGACCGGCTGCTTTTCCCCCTGGATCAGCTCAATCCGCAGAGCCTGACCCTCTTTATCATTGTGTCTTTGGCTGGAAACCGCGGTGTGGAGTTGAATTCGTTCCCTTTTGTTCTCTGACTCAAATCAGATTGTCCCACACTTGTGCTGGAGTGAGGGAAAGCGAAGTGTCTTCACAAGGGATGAACTTCTTGGTTTTCAGAGAGATGATAGGTGTCACAGGTAGAGACGATGTAGGGCCCAGATGAGAAGGTGAGGGGATATCAGGAGGTAAAAGTATCCTGCAGTCAGCTTTGTCCTGTGCCCTCCTTGGATTCACTGACTGTGGCTTGTTCTCCAAGGTGACTCAGAGCAGAGAAAGGTGGGCTGGTTGTCGGCCCTGTGGAGCTTTCCGGTGGTGAGGAACTCTTCCCAAATTTCTTCAGTTCAGTAGCGACCCCAAGGATGGCAACATGCCAGGCTTCCCTGTCTTCACCAAAGCCTGGAGTTTCTTCAAACTCTTGTGCACTGAGTCAGTGATGCCATCCAACCATCTCATGCTCAATCACCCTCTTCTCCTCTTGCCTTCAATCTTTCCAGCATCAGGGATTTTATACTGAGTCAGCTCTTCCCATCGGTGGCCAAACTATTGGAGCTTCAACTTTAGCATCAGTCCTTCCGAAGAATATTCAGGAATGATTTCCTTTAGGATGGACTGTTTGGATCTCCTTGCAGTCCAAGGGGCTCTCAAGAAACTTCTCCAACACCACAGTTTAAAAGCATCAATTCTTTGGTACTCAGTTTCCTTTATAGTCCAACTCTCACATCCATACATGACTACTGTGAAAACCATAGCTTTGTTTAGATGGACCTGTGCTGGCAAAGTAATATCTCTGCTTTTTAATGTGCTGTCTATGTTGGTCAGAGCTTTTCTTCCAAGGAGCAAGCGTCTTTTAATTTCATGGCTGCAGTTACCATCTACAGTAACTTTGGAGCCCAGAAAATAGTCTGTCACTGTTTCCATGGTTTCCCCACCTATTTGCCATGAAGTGATGGGACCAGATGCCATGATCTTCCTTTTTTGAATGTTGAATATTAAGCCGGCTTTTTCACTCTCCACTTTCACTTTCATCAAAAGGTTCTTGACTTCCTCTTCGTTTTCTGCCATAAAGGTGGTGTCATCTGCATATCTGAGGTTATTGATATTTCTTGCAGAAATATTCATTCCAGCTTGTGCTTCATCCAGGCTGGCATTTCACATGATGTACTTTGCATAGAAGTTAAATAAGTAAGCAGGGTGACAACATACAGTCTTGACATACTCCTTTCACAATTTGGAACCAGTCCGTTGTCTCATGTCCGATTCTAACTGTTGTTTCTTCACCTGCATACAGCTTTCTCAGGAGGCAGGTAAGGTGGTCTGGTATTCCCATCTCTTGAAGAATTTTCCACAATTTGTTGTGATCCACACAGTCAAAGTCTTTGGCGTAGTCAATAAAGCAGAAGTAGATGTTTTTCTGGAACTCTCTTGCTTTTACTATGAACCAACAGATGTTGGCAAGTTGATCTCTGGCTCCTCTGCCTTTTCTGAATCCGGCTTGCACATCCGGACGTTCTCAGTTCACATACTGGGAAAACCTCACAGTGAGAATGTTGACCATTACTTTGGTAACATGCGAGATGAGCGCAATTGTGCAATAGTTTGAACAATCTTTGCCACTGCCTTTCTTTGGGACTGGGATGAAAACTGACCTTTTCCAGTCCTGTGGCCGCTGCTGAGTTTTCCAAATTTACGGGCATCTTGAGTGCAGCATTTTAACAGCCAGGCCTCCCTGTCCATCACAAAGAGTTTTTTGAATGTTCTTCCTAATGACCCCTGAGTTATAAGTAGTCCAGTCTGTCTGGGGAGATCGCTTACATACAATTGCTTGTCCTGCGTGAGCACCAGACATTGTTCCAGGATCTTTTGAAAACTTTGTTTTCTTGGCCTCAGGCACTTTCTTCATAAAAATACCCCGATCATTACTCTGCTGAGTACTTGAGGGAGACCCCTTCATATCCTAGCATTCTCTCTCTCTCCCACTCTCTCTCATCACTAGACCTTTCTTCGTGTTTCTTTTCATTATTATTAACTTTTCTTGGAATATAGCTGTTTTATGATGTGTTAATTATGATGTTGTGTTAATAGCACAGTGAATTGGCTATACACATACATATATCTCCTCTTTTGTGGATTTCCTTCTCATTTAGGTAACCACAGAGCATACAGTAGTTCCCTATGCCATACAATAGATTCTCATTTGATATTTATTGTATACATAGCATCAATAGTGTACATGGGCAAATCCTAATTTCCCAATTCCCTCAACTCCCCTTTCCACCTTGATATCCATACCTTTGTTCTCTACTTTGTTTTTGGAAATAAGAATCACTGGATCTTTGTCCTGTGAACTCTAGCTGATTGCTCTCCACCAACTCTCAGCTTCATCTCCAGAGTCCAGTAGATTGACCTCAAATCCTCCTCCTCTTGGTGCCCAGGCTGGGAACTCACTGAAAGCAGGAAGCTGGGCCCATGGCAAGACTCATCTTGTTTGTTGGTCGCCTCTCAAGGCTTGCCATCCTTTGCTAAAGCCTGAATTCCTGTGTCTTAGAAACCAGTATTTCATGTTTTTTGTCTTTTATTCCTTTGGAAGTGGGACAAAGGGGGAGAGTGAGATTTAGGAAGGAGGGTTAATCTGATTTCTGTCACTGCACCTTTGCTAGAAACTGAAGGCATCCCTTGCATGTTCTTAGTTTTCCCTAAATAGATGTTCTAATTTATATTCCAATGTATTTTGCCAACTCAAGGAAAGAGTCTTTTTCTTCATGGTCTTGCCATCACAAGAAATTGTCAGTACTCATGTCTGTTACTCTAACAAAGGAATTTGTGCCCTACTGACTCAACTTAGTGGGAGGTGCATTGAAAAGACAATGTGTACATTACCCAGAGATTGCACATACTGAGCAGCTAAACTTCCAAGCTGATCGGAAAGTATTCTAATAATTATAAGTGTTTATAGTGGTGACCCAGTAATTCACTCCAGAGAAGACCAGCCAGAATGACTCTGGAGAGCTTCTTGCAGAGCAGCTTATGCATTACAGGAGTTTAAAGAAAAAAGAAAAAAAGACTCACTGGTTCCAGACATTTATCGTCTTACCTCCCCTTTATGAGTTGTATTTTGGCTTAGGTTGGATGCACACAATCTAATGAGGGGTCTCCCTCCGGTACAGGTGCATTTGCAAGCCCGAGGCTGTCTCTGAATGATATCTCAACAGTATGTGGCTACATCTGCAAAAATTATCTCATTTGAGACAAATTGGTGCAAGCTACAGAATACTGAACTGATAATGCATCTTGTGCAACCCTGGATCCTGAGAGTTATTGGGTCACCTTCCACTGATTCCTCAGTTGAAGCTCATGAGGAAACAAGAGGTCTTTGGATTTTCCGTACTCAGTCGAGGATGTCTCTAGGTTCTAGGACATTTCCCTCTGCCCTTCTCTTTCCCTCTTGGAGTGTGTGCCTTTCTGTCTCTCTCTGTCCCTTATACTCTAAGCTACTGTGGATCTTACCCATTTTCCAGGACTGTGGATTAGGAGTCCTTCAATCAGGAAGCACTTTCTAGGTGCTCACCAGGTACCAGGCCCTTCTCCAGGAAAACTGCTGTATCAGGAGCAAAGTCAAGGTCCCACTCCTTGGTGCATTCACACCAGGAGGCATCAAAAATAAGATTCACACACACACACACACATACACACACACACACAAGAATCACAGCAGGAGAACAACCTGTCATGTTCTTCTCGGGTTCATCTGCCTGCCAGCGCATACGGACCCCAGCACTGAGTAAAAAAAGAATTACATAGCACATGGGAAAATGGGTGACTTGAGATCTAGAAGGCAGGTAACTAAGAATCAGGAATTTTTTTTTTAAATAAAGGAGTACCTCAGGTAAGCAAAGGTCCTTACTTAGCTTAGAGAGTCCATGTGTTGTACTCATCTTCAAGTGACATTATGGCTACATTCAGGAACATCTGCTAAAGGTACCCACACATCCTCTTAAGCTGTTAAGCTACAGCCCTTCTATGTATACTCTATAAAAATATGGGCAGCATTATTTCTACCGTAATTAGAAATTCTCCAGGCAAAGATTATACATTAATTCAACCAATTTGATATCAGTCAAAGCACTTAAAGTTAGGGTTCGCGCAGGGAGTGGGCCCCTGGCTGCCACCACCACCTCGGCCGCTGCTGCTGTCATCCCCTTCATCCCTCGTCCCCCCCATGGCCAAGGAGCTCTCTGCGGCCATGTCCTACACTGAAGATGACTTCTACTGCCCCGTCTGTCAGGAGGTGCTCAAAATGCCCGTGCGGACTGCGGCCTGTCAGCACGTTTTCTGTAGAAAGTGTTTCCTGACTGCAGTGAGAGAAAGTGGAATACGTTGTCCCCTCTGTTGTGGAAGTGTGACTAGAAGAGAGAGAGCATGTCCTGAACGGGCCTTAGACCTTGAAAATATCATGAGGACATTTTCTGGTAGCTGCAGATGCTGTGCAAAACAGATTAAATTCTATCGCATGAGACATCATTACAAATCTTGTAAGAAGTATCAAGATGAATATGGTGTTTCTTCTATCATTCCAAACTTTCAGATCTCTCAAGATTCAGCAGGGAACAGTAACAGGAGTGAAACATCTGCATCTGATAACACAGAAACTTACCAAGGGAATACAAGTTCTTCTGGGCAGCCTACCTTTAAGTGTCCCTTGTGTCAAGAATCAAATTTTACCGGACAGAGTTTACGGGATCATTGTAACAGTAACCACCTATTTCAGATAGTTCCTGTGACGTGTCCTATTTGTGTGTCTCTTCCTTGGGGAGATCCTAGCCAGGTTACTAGAAATTTTGTTAGTCATCTAAATCAGAGGCATCAGTTTGATTATGGAGAATTTGTGAATCTTCAGCTAGATGAGGAAACCCCGTATCAAACTGCTGTTGAAGAATCTTTTCAAGTAAACATCTGAAGGCTGTAGACACCTCTGCATCTTTGTACCTGCAAGTGCCATCTTTAAGGAGAAAACTACAGGAAGTCACCATTTCAATAACTTGATGTGCATATTAATAAAAGGAATTCAGTCTATTGTTTTAGATTTTTAATTGAAAAATAAAGGTGGGCCGTGTAAAAACTTAATTCTTTTGATAAAAGATAAAGCTTAGGACATTATCTTTATAAACATTAAAAGGATTATATTTCATTAGTGGTGAAAAGAGAACCCCTATTGTACTTATCTTTTTTGCGTTACATATTCTTGAATTTTTCCTTACTTTTGAAATTTGGTGCAGTTCCTCCCATTGACATTATTGCACACAGGTAACACAGTACCAAATTCTGAATGATGTGATTAATATAAACCCAACAAAACTGAGCCAGTTATTTGAGTTGCAAATGGAGACTTGAAGTGCTAAATGAAACAATCAAAAGAAAACTTTTTAAAATACAGATTCTAGCTGCAGAATTCAACTATAAGAAAATTGTATTTATATAATATTTAGTATTTTTGAAGACTAGTGAGATTTCTTTAATAATTTTAACTCTTTAAAAAGCAAAAGCTCACTGTATAGATATTTCCTTTTTGCTGTTAGAAGGAAATATCAAGAGAAAAATGGATTTCTTTGGTGGACAGTTGGTAATGTCAAATCTTGTTTGTTTGGCTGACTGATTTGTAAGCCTCAAGTACAGTAAGCTGAATTACAGCTCTTTGGCCTCAGACTTTTCAATAACAGAATTGCTGGTTAGCTATGATGAACCTTTTATTACAAACTTGCAGTTGGTGATATTACATTCTCTCTATATATTTAAATGAGAGGTTTGACTTCGTCTCAATTTAGAAACTTGTTCAAAGCTCAAGATGTGTATGTATATATACATGCACTTTTGTATGTGTATATACACATGTAAGCATGCGATTTGTCTGGTTATATGCAGAATTTCTATTAAGATTTTTTAAAGGGACAAGTAATATGTGGTTGATGTGTTTATCTGAGTTGATTAAAATTTTGCATGTTACCAAAATTTTTAAAGTAACAGTCAAATGCTAAGTTGTCTACTTGGCTACTCTGACACCTTAAAAATTGAGTTTACACACCTACACAATTCTATGTTTACATGGTGCTCATTTGTTATCTTAAAGATAATGCGGGACTATAGGAGTGAGATGGATCCTACCAGCCACTCTGTTTCACTACATTTCAGTCAAATTTGAATTCATTCTTAGTATTCATTAAGGAAAGTCATAAAATAACTTGTACTCGAAGGCCCAAATCACAGAATAAAGCTGAAGAGTGGATTAGCTGACATTCCATACTAATATAATTGTTTATGCTCTCTTTAAATTAAATAACTAAAAGAACATAAAATCTCAGAAGTAGTTTGCTGCTAATATACACATATGTTGTATCAAAAGGTATATTTTGGTTTTGTTAAAACCCTTGTTGACTTTTCTACAGTGAATTTTTTGTAACTTGATTTAATAAAAATGTTAATTTTGAAAAAAAAAGAACTTAAAGTTAATGATAGATCTTAAAATTGCAAGTTGAGCCGAATTGTGGCAGATAAATGCAACTTAGAATCACATATTAGATGATAGCTAAAAACATTTACCCCAAATTAAAAGGGGAATAATTAAGTCGCTATGATTTTGAGAATCAAAAAACTTTACCCTAATTTAAAAGATATTATATGGCATACTTCATTTACTGGGACACATAATTTTAAATTTTATAAATAATAATAAATCTGAAAGTTACCATGAGGTAGTTTTTAGACCAAAATTTAAAGCAGTATGGGGCATACCAAGAGTCATCTCTGGGAGCGTGACAGGACAAATATTTTCTATGTAATTATACATCAATTATTAGAATTTTCAGGAGTGTAGAAGGATTCGAGCTTCATCCTTATTATCAACTTGAATGTTATTCTTGTTTGTAGCATGGAGAGCACTAACTTATCTAAAGCTAAAACTTTTTTATATGCCTGAGTTACATTTCGGTAAAACAAAGTTAAAGGGAAAAAAAAGAAAAAACCTCACATGGTTACTAGTCACTGAGATAGAAAGGGTGGTTCAGAACTCCACTTTGGAGAGAGGCAGAACGACGTATGTGTGGGAAAGCAGGGTGCCTCTGTGCTTGAATTCAGAGTGGACCTGGGACTGGGTCCAGGCCAGAACACAAGACTAAGCATTATTGTCACAGGGCAGCCACCCAACCGAGCGCAGCCACACAGCAGCTCTGGAAAGCTTTTGAGAATATGCCCCTCCCTTGGCAGCATTTCCCATCTGGTTCTTTCAGCCTCCAACCACAGGGAAGGACTCTTCACCCCCGTGTCCTGACAGAACACTTGATGCTCCCTGCAGGGCACAGGGAGCCAGGCCAGAGCCAAGGGGGCAGCTGCACTGCCTCGACGGGTTTCCAGCAAAGGAGCGTGGGAGTCCCATGGACAGAGGGGCCTGGTGGGCGAGAGTCCAAGGGGTCGCAAAGAGTTGGACAAGGCTGAGCCAGTGAGCAGGAGCAGCAGGCGGTCCCACCACTCAGACGGAGCCAGAGCACACCTGACTGCCCGCCAAAGCAACCCTCAGGAGGCAGAGCGCAGCCGGTGCCGCGGAGGGCGGCGGATGAAAGCCTAGACCGTCCTGGGAACAAAGGGCACGAGTGGCCCGCGCTTGAGAAAGACCTGAATAGAACTCCAACTAGGCAGTCGTTGTGAACAGCCCCTCGAGAGCGGCATTGGTGGTTCAGTGGTAGAATTCTCGCCTCCCACGCGGGAGACCCGGGTTCGATTCCCGGCCAATGCATTGTGGTCTTGTTAGTTTTGGGCTTCCCTGGTGGCTCAGAAGATAAAGAATCTGTCTGAGGAGATACACGAGACCTGGGCTGGGAAGACCCTTAATAGACTTATACATGCAAGCATCCGCACCCCAGTGAAAATGCCCTCCAAGTTAATAAGACTAAGAGGAGCTGGTATCAAGCACACATCCGTAGCTCACGACACCTTCCACAGCCACACCCCCACGGGAGACAGCAGTGATGAAAATTAAGCCATAAACGAAAGTTTGACTAAGCCATATTAATTAGGGTTGGTAAATTTCGTGCCAGCCACCGCGGTCATGCGATTAACCCAAGTTAATAGGCACATGGCGTAAAGCGTGTTAAAGCACTATACTAAATAAAGTTAAATTCCAATTAAGCTGTAAAAAGCCATAATTGCAACAAAAATAAACAACGAAAGTGACTTTACAACCGCTGAAACACGATAGCTAGGACCCAAACTGGGATTAGATACCCCACTATGCCTTAAACACAAATAGTTATGTAAACAAAACTATTCACCAGAGTACTACCGGCAATAGCTTAAAACTCAAAGGACTTGGCGGTGCTTTACACCCTTCTAGAGGAGCCTGTTCTATAATCGATAAACCCCGATAAACCTCACCATTCCTTGCTAATACAGTCTATATACCGCCATCTTCAGCAAACCCTAAAAAGGTACAAAAGTAAGCACAATCATAATACGTAAAAACGTTAGGTCAAGGTGTAACCTATGGAACGGAAAGAAATGGGCTACATTTTCTAATCTAAGAAAATCCAACACGAAAGTTATTATGAAATTAATAACCAAAGGAGGATTTAGCAGTAAACTAAGAATAGAGTGCTTAGTTGAATTAGGCCATGAAGCACGCACACACCGCCCGTCACCCTCCTCAAGTAGGCACAATACACTCAAATTTATTTACACGTATTAATCATATGAGAGGAGACAAGTCGTAACAAGGTAAGCATACTGGAAAGTGTGCTTGGATAAATCAAGATATAGCTTAAATAAAGCGCCTAGTTTACACCTAGAAGATTTCACATATCACGAATATCTTGAACCAATTCTAGCCCGCAAGCCCATTCACACTAAATTATCAATACACTGTAAAATAAAACATTTATTCAACAACAAAAAGTATAGGAGATAGAAATTTTAATACGGCGCTATAGAGAAAGTACCGTAAGGGAATGATGAAAGAAAAAAATTAAAGTACAAAAAAGCAAAGATTACCCCTTGTACCTTTTGCATAATGAGTTAACTAGTAAAAACTTAACAAAATGAATTTCAGCTAAGTACCCCGAAACCAGACGAGCTACTTATGAACAATTTATCAAGAACCAACTCATCTATGTAGCAAAATAGTGAGAAGATTTGTAAGTAGAGGTGAAACGCCCAATGAGCCTGGTGATAGCTGGTTGTCCAGAAAATGAATATTAGTTCAGCTTTAAAAATACCAAAAATATGAACAAATTATAATGTATTTTTAAAAGTTAGTCTAAAAAGGTACAGCCTTTTAGAAATGGATACAACCTTAACTAGAGAGTAAGTCTTAACATTAAACCATAGTGGGCCTAAAAGCAGCCACCAATTAAGAAAGCGTTAAAGCTCAACAATAAAATAATATCAATTTCAATAATAAACAGTCAACTCCTAATCTAATACTGGACTAATCTATTAAAAATAGAAGCAATAATGTTAATATGAGTAACAAGAAGTAACTTCTCCCCGCATAAGTTTAAGTCAGTATCTGATAATACTCTGACTATTAACAGCAAAATAAGAGTAACCTAACTATAAATAACTTATTAATTATACTGTTAATCCGACACAGGAATGCGCTTAAGGAAAGATTAAAAGAAGTAAAAGGAACTCGGCAAACACTAAACCCCGCCTGTTTACCAAAAACATCACCTCCAGCATAACTAGTATTGGAGGCACTGCCTGCCCAGTGACGACCGTTAAACGGCCGCGGTATCCTGACCGTGCAAAGGTAGCATAATCACTTGTTCTCTAAATAGGGACTTGTATGAATGGCCACACGAGGGTTTTACTGTCTCTTACTTCCAATCAGTGAAATTGACCTTCCCGTGAAGAGGCGGGAATATATTAATAAGACGAGAAGACCCTATGGAGCTTTAACTACTTAGCCCAAAGAAACAAATTTCATTACTAAGGAAACAACAACACTCTTTATGGGCTAACAGCTTTGGTTGGGGTGACCTCGGAGAACAAGAAATCCTCCGAGCGATTTTAAAGACTAGACCTACAAGTCGAATCACACAATCGTTTATTGATCCAAAAAATTGATCAACGGAACAAGTTACCCTAGGGATAACAGCGCAATCCTATTCAAGAGTCCATATCGACAATAGGGTTTACGACCTCGATGTTGGATCAGGACATCCCGATGGTGCAACCGCTATCAAAGGTTCGTTTGTTCAACGATTAAAGTCCTACGTGGTCTGAGTTCAGACCGGAGTAATCCAGGTCGGTTTCTATCTATTATGTATTTCTCCTAGTACGAAAGGACCAGAGAAATAAGGCCAACTTCAAATAAGCGCCTTAAATTAGTTAATGATATCATCTTAATTAACTTCACAAACAAACTTTGCCCTAGAAAAGGGCTTTGTTAAGGTGGCAGAGCCCGGTAATTGCGTAAAACTTAAAACTTTATAATCAGAGATTCAAATCCTCTCCTTAACAAAATGTTTATAATCAATATTTTAATACTAATCATTCCCATTCTTTTAGCCGTGGCATTCCTCACACTAGTAGAACGGAAAGTCCTAGGGTACATACAACTTCGAAAAGGTCCGAACGTTGTAGGTCCCTATGGCCTACTCCAACCTATTGCAGATGCCATCAAACTTTTTATTAAAGAGCCACTACGACCCGCCACATCTTCAATTTCAATATTTATCCTAGCCCCTATTCTAGCCCTAAGTCTAGCCCTAACCATATGAATCCCCCTACCCATGCCATATCCCCTCATTAACATAAACCTAGGAGTCCTATTTATACTAGCAATATCAAGCCTAGCCGTATATTCTATTCTCTGATCGGGCTGAGCCTCCAATTCTAAATACGCACTAATCGGGGCCCTGCGGGCAGTAGCACAAACAATTTCATATGAAGTAACCCTAGCAATTATTCTACTATCCGTTCTCCTAATAAATGGGTCCTTTACACTCTCCACTTTAATCATTACACAAGAACAAGTATGACTTATTTTCCCAGCATGACCCCTAGCAATAATGTGATTCATCTCAACACTAGCAGAAACAAACCGAGCCCCATTTGATCTCACCGAAGGTGAATCAGAACTAGTTTCCGGCTTTAACGTAGAATATGCAGCAGGACCATTTGCCCTATTTTTCATAGCAGAATACGCAAATATTATTATAATAAATATTTTCACAACAATCTTATTCTTAGGAGCATTGCACAACCCAATCTTACCAGAACTTTACACAATCAATTTTACCATTAAATCCCTACTACTAACAATCTCCTTCTTATGAATCCGAGCATCTTATCCTCGATTCCGCTATGACCAACTAATACACCTACTATGAAAAAATTTTTTACCCTTAACATTAGCCCTATGTATATGACATGTATCACTACCCATTTTTATATCAAGCATCCCTCCACAAACATAAGAAATATGTCTGACAAAAGAGTTACTTTGATAGAGTAAATAATAGAGGTTTAAGCCCTCTTATTTCTAGAATTATAGGAATTGAACCTACTCCCAAGAATCCAAAACTCTTTGTGCTCCCAAATACACCAAATTCTAATAGTAAGGTCAGCTAATTAAGCTATCGGGCCCATACCCCGAAAATGTTGGTTTATACCCTTCCCGTACTAATAAATCCAATCATCTTCATTCTCATTCTATCAACAATAATAATAGGCACCATCATTGTTATGATCAGCTCCCATTGACTACTCGTCTGAATCGGATTTGAAATAAACATGCTCGCCATCATTCCCATCATAATGAAAAAGCATAATCCACGAGCCACAGAGGCAGCAACCAAATATTTCTTAACCCAATCAACAGCCTCAATACTGCTAATAATAGCCGTTATTATTAACCTAATATTTTCAGGCCAATGAACTGTAATAAAACTATTTAACCCAGTAGCATCTATACTCATAACAATGGCTCTCACTATAAAACTAGGAATAGCCCCATTCCATTTCTGAGTCCCAGAAGTAACACAAGGCATCCCCCTGTCATCAGGCCTAATTTTACTCACATGACAAAAATTAGCACCCATATCCGTTCTCTACCAAATTTTCCCATCTATTAATTTAAATATAATTTTAACCATTTCCATTCTATCAATCATAATTGGAGGCTGAGGAGGACTAAACCAAACCCAACTACGAAAAATTATGGCATACTCATCAATTGCCCACATAGGCTGAATAACAGCGGTCTTACCATATAATCCCACAATAATATTACTAAATTTAATCATTTATATTATCATAACTTCCACCATATTCACACTATTTATAGCTAACTCAACTACTACCACGCTATCACTATCACATACCTGAAACAAAATACCCGTAATAACTATTCTAGTCCTCATTACCCTCCTATCAATAGGAGGACTTCCCCCACTATCAGGATTTATACCAAAATGAATAATCATCCAAGAATTGACAAAAAACGATAGCCTCATTCTACCCACCCTCATAGCAATTACAGCACTACTAAATTTATACTTTTACATACGACTCACATACTCCACTGCACTAACAATATTTCCCTCCACAAATAATATAAAAATAAAATGACAATTTTCTACCACAAAACAAATAACCCTTTTACCCACAATAGTTGTTCTATCCACTATACTACTACCACTCACACCAATCCTATCAATTCTAGAGTAGGAGTTTAGGTTAACCTAGACCAAGAGCCTTCAAAGCCCTAAGCAAGTACAATATACTTAACTCCTGATTAAGGATTGCAAGACCATATCTTACATCAATTGAATGCAAATCAACCACTTTAATTAAGCTAAATCCTCACTAGATTGGTGGGTTCCACCCCCACGAAACTTTAGTTAACAGCTAAACACCCTAATCAACTGGCTTCAATCTACTTCTCCCGCCGCGAAGAAAAAAAGGCGGGAGAAGCCCCGGCAGAGTTTGAAGCTGCTTCTTTGAATTTGCAATTCAACATGAAATTCACCACAGGACTTGGTAAAAAGAGTAATATAAACCTCTGTCTTTAGATTTACAGTCTAATGCTTCACTCAGCCATTCTACCTATGTTCATTAACCGCTGATTATTTTCAACCAACCATAAAGATATCGGTACTCTGTATCTATTATTTGGTGCCTGAGCAGGCATAGTAGGAACAGCCTTAAGCCTACTGATTCGTGCCGAACTGGGCCAACCTGGTACTCTGCTTCAGAAGATAAAGAATCTGTCTAAGGAGATACACGAGACCTGGGCTGGGAAGATCCCCTGGAGAAGGAAATGGCAACCCACTCCAGTATTCTTGCCTGGAGAATCACATGGACAGAGTAATGCTACAGTCCACGGGGTGGCAAGAAGTCCAAAAGGACTGAGCGACCCAAAAGAGAACGGATTCCAGGTTCCTGAAGGGCCAAGAGGGCCCTCTTCTGGACGGTAAGGCTGTTCCCTGGCCTTGGAAGACAGGTCCCAGGGAAGTTAGCTTTGAGAGGGACGCCAAAGGAAAGGAACAATCCTGAGATATCTGCATATTACTACCAAGTGATGTCATAACTCTTACATAAAGAAAGAATGTGATGCCACCTGGGCACTTAGGTACAGAATATAGGATGTTAGTATTCTTACAAACTTTTGGTATCTTAGAAAAGCTTTTGCTTTGGGTTTTTAATGAATTTTTGGAACTGAAGGCTCACATTCTCTTTGAATGGAAACTCTGTTAAGTAGGACTCTGGGTTTACCATGCCAGGAGAAAAGGGTGGAGGCGAGAGCTGACCAGCCCAGGCTGTTCATGGCATCTGAGCTCCAAAAGCCAGCCTGAGGTCCAGGACCCTGAGGCGGGGACTCAGCGGCATTTAGAAACTCTGTGCAGAAATGTTCTGCACTGGACCTTTAAGCAAAATACAGTTCCAATCTGGGCGGGAAGAGAGAGACTTTTGTGAGTGCAGACGCTGGAAGAAAGAAGGTTTTCCCTGACCGGGAATCGAACCCGGGCCGCGGCGGTGAAAGCGCCGAATCCTAGCCACTAGACCACCAGGGAGCTGTAGACAAAGCAGTTATTTAGCTTCTCCAGGTGACAGGTGAGTGCAAGATGACCCTTCAGAACGTCAGAAAGCTGGAAAGCAAATGTCGCAGCGGCCCAGGGCTGTGTGCAGCTGTGCGAGGCTCCCAGCCCTGCCCCCGCCGCTCATCGGCCTTCGCCTCTCCTGTCCTGGGCGTCGCTTTTGCTCCGGGGCAAGGACACAAAGTAGCGGGCTGGGTCCCTCCTGCTCTCGCTCTAGCGCGGCGTGCTGCCGAACCCAGGTCTTCCTCTCTTCGTGAACCTCGGTTTTCTTTGGAGTCTGGCTCGGTGGTGAGTGGCGGGTGATGAGCGGATCCGTCCACCTCCAGATCTCTGACCTGCCTCCGGGGCCTCTCCGAGAGCCGAATAAACTTCCAGGTGGTCACCAACTCTTCCTACAGCTGCGTCCCCTGCCTCACCCCGGGCCTTTCGCGCCTGTCGGTTTTGCCAGTGAAAACGCACATCTCGGGCAAAAGAGAACGAGGCGCTTTGTTTCCGCCCGGTTTCGAACCGGGGACGTTTCGCGTGTGAGGCGAACGTGATAACCACTACACTACGGAAACGGGACAGTCTCCACTTCTGAACACTGTATCCAAGAAATCCCGAGGTCCCGCCACCGCTATCCACACCACCGACTCTTAACTCTGAAAGAGGAACCTTGACGCCCCTAGCTCTCTCAGGCACGGAGACGGCGGCCCCCGACGGCCCTGCTTTAGGGTTCCTCCTCTCCCCTGAAGTGAGGACCCTCGGGCCCCCACAGGCTGCCTTCGGGGTCCCGCACCCAACGCAGAATCCTCAGACCCTCAGCTGCGCAGCCTGAGTTCAGGGGTCGCCCCCGCCGACTCCCCAGCTCCCGGAAGCCGCAGGAGGCGGGGACTGGGGGCGCTCGAGGCCCAGGAGACCCCCCAGCCCAGCGGTGTGGACGCCGCCCCTCCCGCGCTGCGGACCCGCGCCTCGGTGGCCCTTTCCACGGCGCCGGCGGTCAGCGCTCCGGGCTCTCAGGAATGACCGAGGCTCCCAGTCCAGCCGGGACCCGCCCTCCCCGCTGCCCCTTTGCACCTGACTCCTGCGCTCTTTCTCCGCAAGCCCGTCGCCGCAGCACTTGTCCGGTGTCCTCCTGGCAAAAGGGAGTGTCTTTGGTGTTGTCTAAAATGTCACCGCACCGTCCCTGGGTGGGCTCGAACCACCAACCTTTCGGTTAACAGCCGAACGCGCTAACCGATTGCGCCACAGAGACAGCAGTACGCGATTCCTTTGGACTCCGTTTGGAGTAGACACTCATTCCCGGGTTAAGCACTCTGGCCCCCAGAGAAACGATGCCATTTCCCTGCCCACTACCCGCTACAGATGCCAGCGCCCCCAGAGAATCCGGGATCCAGGGCTCGAACCTTTCGGGCCTGAACCGAAATAGATCCAAGGACAGCTGAACACCCGGTGGGCTCCAATGATGGCCCTGCCCGTTTCCTCGCCTACACCCGATGAATGAGAGTTGGCCCCCCTGGCAAAGGCCTCCGGGTCTGTGCTTCGGTTTCCTGTGTCCACCAGGCGGTTTCCACCAGAGTGGGCTTCCCTGGGAGCTCAGACTGCAAGAATCCGTCTACAATGCAGGACACCTTGGCTCAATCCCTGATTTTGGAGGATCCCCTGGAGAAGGGAATGGCCACTCACTCCAGTATTCTTACCTGGAGAATCTTTGGACAGTGGAGTCTGGCGGGCTACAGTCCCTAGGGACACAAAGAGTTGAATGCCACTGAGCGCCATTGACTTCCCTGTGAGTGAGTATAGCTGGTTTGTCTGAGTGTTTTCTTTAAATGGTTATTTTTACTCACATTGTAAATTTAGCAAATAGGAACTTGTAAGAATAACTTACCCCTCTCCAAATCAGAAGTATATGAAGAATAAAAGAAGCGTTCTCCTGCCTCCATTCCCACTCCACCGCTGACACGCTTTATATGTTACACGTAAGAGGTGGTGGCGGCTTAGGAGTGTAATCAGCCCTATGAGCACACCAAGGGACCCAGGAAACCCCGCCTCCTGCCCCGTCTGCCCGCTCTGGGCTATGATCGGAAAAGGGTGAAGGCAAAGAAAAGGAAAATAGCATTCTTATTTGCAGAAATTTTACCTCAAGATGGGACACTCTGGTCACCTAGGCAGACTATGTGGTTGGTGATGGAGAGCTAAGGGGGTCCTCCCTGGCACAAAACCCAAAGCGGATTTCACCTCATTTTCTGAGGTGAGAGTGAGCTGTATGGATCAAAGAAGAGGAGCAGAGAGAAAGCAAGAGGGATGAGCACCTGCGGGAGTCAACCGTATTGGAGTCTCCTCAGGGCCTTAGAAGAACTGCCCTGAGCTTATGGGTGGGACGTCTGGAGGCTAAAGAAGCGGATACGGTTCTCTGGCGGCGGAGGCCAGGTGGCTCCCGAGGGGGTTCCGTGGTGTAATGGTGAGCACTCTGGACTCTGAATCCAGCGATCCGAGTTCAAATCTCGGTGGGACCTTTCTGCCTAGTTAGAAGAGGCACACCTTTTACACCCCTAATAGGACCTGCCTTCCGGCTCCCGCGACCCCCAGCGGCGTGGTTCGCACGGACACGGCGGACAGGTGTGGGACCGACCCGGGGCGTCCTCGCTGGACGCGGGCGGCTCTGCCCATCCCTGCCCACCAGAGCCCGGCCCCTCCTCAGCCCTCCAACCCCCGCCCAGGGGCGCAGCGACCCCGCCAGTGCCGCCCCCTCGTCGGGTCCCCTGGGTGTCTGGAGTAAAAGGCAGAGGCTGAGCCCACGGAGTCCTGCCCCGCGAGGGGGCTTCGCACCGCACGGCTTGTAGCTGCACGGTCGTCCCTGGGAGTAAATGGTTGCGGGCATGAGCTGCGATGTCACATATTCACATATTAGATGATACCTAAAAACATTTACCCCCACGTTGAAAGGGGAATATAAGTAACTATGATTTCTATAAATAAAAGACTTAATCTTCGTTGAAAAAACATTATATGGTGTATTCCATTTTCTGTGAAACAGAATTTTGAATTTTATAAATGGAAATACGTTTTGGAATTAGAGTTTGCTTAAGAGAAACAAAGCAATACAGGAAATTTAGGCAGTTCACTTTCATTAGGATTTTGAATAGAAAATAAATCCAAGACTTCTACAATCTACAGTAGTATGGCACCAATATTTTCCACATTTTTAGAAAATCTGAAAGTCAACATGAAGTAGTTTTTAGACCAAAATTATTAAAGCTGTGTAAGGCATACCAGGAGTCATCTCTGAGAGTATGACAGGACAAACATTTTCTATACAATTATACATCAATTATTAGAATTATCTAGAGTGTTAAAAGCATTCAAGATTCATCCTTACTATCAATTTGAAATTTTTTCTTGTCCATAGCATGGAGAGCACTAATTTATCCAAAGCTAAAGGTTTTTTATATTCCTGAGTTACATTTCAGCAGAACAGAAAGTTCAAGGAAAAAAAAAACCCAACCCACATGGGTTCTAGAAAAGGTGGTTCACTCCCCCACTTTGGAGAGAGGGAGAATGGAATATGTGTGGTAAAGCAGGATGCCTCTGTGCTGGAGTTCAGACTGGACCTGGGACTGGGTCAAGGCCAGAAGAACACAAGACTAAGCATTATTATCCTGGGCCTTAGACCCAGCTGACAGCACTCGCACAACAGTCCTGGAAAGCTCTTGAGGGTATTCCCCCTTCCCTGGACGTGTTTCCCATCTGGTTCTCTATTCCACCAGCCACAGGGAAGCATTTCTTCACCTCTGTGTCCTGACAGACAATTTATCATCCCTGCAGGACACAGGGAGCCAGGCAAGAGTGAAGGGGAGAGCTGCAATGACCCGATGGATTTCTAGCAAAGTGGCGGGGAAATCCCATAGAAAGAGGAGCCTGACTGGCTACAGTTCATGGGGTCGAAAAGAGTCAGATATGCCTGAGCCAGTGGGGATGAGGACGAGGGGTTCCTGGTGAAACCAGGTGCTTTGATCAGACGGATCAAAGCACCACTGACTGTCCACCTAAGCAACCTGCAAGAGGCCAGAGGGCAGCCGGTGCTGCGGAGGGCAGAGGATGAAAGCCTAGAGCATCCTACAAGCATAGGGCATGACAGGCCTGCACCTGGAAAGAGCTGAATAAAACACTATCTAGGTTATTCTTTTAAAAAGCCTCTCAGTAGGGGCGTTGGTGGCTCAGTGGTAGAATTCTCGCCTATCACCCGGGAGACCTGGTTTGATTCCTGGTCAATGCACTGTGGTCGTGTTTGTTTGGGGCTTCCCTGGTGGCTCAGATGGTAAAGAATCTGCCTGCCATACAGGAGACCTGGGTTGGGAAGATCCCCTGGAGAAGGAAATGACAACCCACTCCAGTAGTCTTGCCTGGAGAATCCCATGGACAGAGGAGCATGGTAAGCTACAGTCCAAAGGGATCTCAAAAAGTCTGACCTGACTAGCGACTAATACACATACCGTCTCTACATCCAAAAGAGACAAGATTCCAGGTTCCTGAACGGCCAAGAGGGCCCTCTTCTGGACGGCCAAGCTGTTCCTGTCCTTGGAAGACAGGTCCCACAGAAGACAGCTTTGAGAGGGACGCCAAAGTAAAGGAACCATCCTGAGATATTGGCATGTTATTATCAAGTGATGTCATAACTCTTACATAAACAAAGAATATTATGTTAACTGCACATGTAGGTACAGAATATACCATCTGCAAACTTTTGGTATCTTACAAAAGGTTTTGGTTTTTAATGAATTTTTGGAACTGAAGCCTCACATTCTGGAATGAAAACTCTGTAAGTAAGACTCTGGGTTTACCATGCCAGGAGAAAAGAGTGGAGGCGAGAGCTGGCCAGCTCAGGCCTTTCACAGCATCTCAGCTCCAAAAGCCAGCCTGAGGTCCAGGACCCTGGGGCCCAGACTCAGCGGCTTAGGAACTCTGTGCAGAAATGTTCTGCACTGGACATTTAAGCAGAATACCGTTCCGATCGGGGCAGGAAGAGAGTGACTTCCTTGAGTGCAGACGCTGGAACAAAGAAAGTTTCCCCTGACTGGAAATGGAACTCGGGTCGCAGAGGTGAAAGCGCCGAATCCTAGCCACTAGACCACCAGGGAGCCGTAGACAAACGGCTATTTCGCTTCTTCAGGAAAAAGATGAGTCGTCAGAGAGCAGGAAAAGAAATAGCTCAGCGGCCTACAGCTGAGTGCGTGCCTCACCCAGAGCCTTTCGCCTTTGCCAATGGAACGCATATCTCCGCGGTGGGGGGGGGGGGGGGGGGGGTGAGCATCCTGTTTCCGCCCGGTTTCGAACCGGGGACCTTTCGCGTGTGAGGCGAACGTGATAACCACTACACTACGGAAACGGGACAATCTCCACTACTTAACACTGTATCCAGGAAATCCTGAATGCTGCCTCCAGTATCCAGACCACCAAATTTTAACACTCAAACAGAAACCTTGAAGCCCCAAGCTCGCTCAGACGCGGAGACAGCGGTTCCCGAGGGTCCTGCTTTAGAGTTCCTCATCTCCCCTCAAGTGAGGACACTGGGGCCCCCACAGGCTGCATTCGGGGTCCCGCACCCAACGCAGAGTCCTCAGACCCTTAGCTCCGCCCCCGAGCTCAGGGGTCGCCCCAGCAGATTGCCCAGCTCCCGGAAGCCGCAGGAAGCGGGGACAGTGGGTGCGTCCGAGGCCAGGAGACCCCGCAGCCCAGCGGTGTGGACGCCGCCCCTCCCAGGCTGCGGGCCCGCGCCTCGGTGGCCCTGTTCTTGGCGCAGGCGGTCAGCACTCTGGGGTCTCAGGACTGACCGCCGCTTCCAGTCCGCGGGGACCCGCCCTCCCCGCTGCTCCTTTGTACCTGACTCCTGGGCTCTTTCTCTGCCTGCCAGCTCGCTGCTGCAGTTCCCGGTGTTCTCCTGGCAAAAGGGAGTTTCTTTGGTGTTCTCTAAAATCCCACCCCACTGTTTCTGGGTAGGCTCGAACCACCAAGCTTTAGGGTTAACAGCCGAACGCGCCAACCGATTGTGCTACGGAGACAGCAGTACTGGCCTTTTCTAGAGTCTTTGGAGTTGCCACTTCTTCCTAAGATAAGACCCCTGCCCCCAGGGAAATGGTGCCATTTCCGTGCCCTCTGCCGACATCAGATGCCAGAGCCCCCAGAGATACCAGGAGCCAGGGCTCCAATCCTTCGGGCCTGAACGGAAATTGATCCAAGGACAGCTGAACACAGGGTGGGCTCCCCTGATGGCTCTTCCGGCTTCCTCGCCTACACCCAATGAATGAGAGTTTGCCCACCCTGGCAAAGGCCTCCGGGGCCGCGGTTGTGCTTCGGTTTCCTGTGTCCACCAGGCGATTTCCACCAGAGTGGGCTTCCCTGGGGCTCAGACGGTAAGAATCCGCCTGCAGTGCAGGACACCCGGTTTCAATCCCTGGTTTGGGACTATCCCCCGGAGGAGGGCATGCAACCCACTCCAGTATTCTTGCCTGGAGAATCCCCATGGACGGAGGAGTCTGGCGGGCAACAGTCCACAGGTCACAAAGAGTCGGACATGATTGAGTGACTGAGCGCAGACACACACACAGGGACCTATAGTCAATATCTTGTAATAACCTTTAACGGAAAATAATTTCAAAAATAATATATGTGTATATGTGTAACTGAAGCACACACACAAAAAAGAATTCTACTTTTTGAAAATTTAATAATGTTTATCTTTTTGCTAGTTTTTCTATGTCTTATGGATATCTAATAACAGTGTATGACATACAAAATTTTGAATATATTTGTGTAGGATATGATTAATATAAATTAATTAAATATAAACCTATTATATTTAAATTATTGACACCATTCAAGATGCTCCTATTCTTTTTTCTGTACTTGATAAAATATTCTCAGAGAAATGTTAATGTTTCACTATGATTATATATTTTTTCTTTTCTTTTGTGTTTCTTCTGATTTTTGCTTTATGTATCTTACTTTCTTTGTTGTTAAGATGTCTAATGGTTTATGATATCTGTCTTCTTTGTGAATCGTGTACCTTTTATCGTTAAAAATATTCATCTTTCTTTCATTTAAAATAAATAAATTTTAAAATTTCAAAATAAATAAATACTTTTTTTTTAAAAAAAAGAAAACCTATTTCAGTGACTTTGACAAGTTGGAAAGAAACCTTGTGGTGCTAGGATGATATTCACAAGGGACAAGCACAAAATATTACATGCAGTTTAAAACACAAAGCAACCCACAGAGGAAGAGGAAGATGGGGTTGGAGGCAGGGAGCTCAAACCTGATTTCAAGTTTAATGAGAAGCCCACATGCTTCCCCAGTGAGGCAAAAGAAGCTACCATAATATTGGTCTCCACCAAGAAGGTAATTAAGACATAATCTAGTCAGTAATCCTTATAAGTTAATTACGTACCAAGTACAGTATTAAATTCAGGATTTTTTCCCCACAATATTAAAATGGTGTGGAATAAATGAGAGAAACAAACAACATCAAGACTGTCTAAAAGTTTTGAATTTTTCTGATGGAAAAGTGACTTCATGATAGTCCTTTTGACAATGAAAGAATTTGGGAAAATATTGATCCTTGATGTTTTCTATGCTTGCAAGAATAGAAGTACAAAATAGCTTTAAAGTTTAGAAAGAGATAGGTCTGTAGTATCAGTACTAGGGTTCACAAATATTGGCCTCCGAGGGAATGTCCCCGTCAGTGGTGACCTTCAGAACAGACCAGGTGGCCTTGAGTATCAGTTTGGCCTAGTCAACTAGAATACAGGAGCTCCCGAGATTCCATGACACCCCCCACCTTCCAGTTCTGTTATTGCAGGTCCGCATGGTTACCTGGCCCGCTGGGTCCTCTCTCTGGCACTCTTGTCAGAGCCTGACCTCTGAGCTTTGGCTTCTTGTGCCTCATTTTTACAGTTGAGGATTCTCAGAGTTGAGGAATGCTGACAAAGTAGGCCCCAAAGTAAGTAATAAATCGCATCTTCATTTTAAAAACGTTTAATACATTATTTTCCACTGAATGAAATCTCATTAAAGCAAAAGTTACATACTGTAATAGTCACTCAGTCATTATAATTGTATACTTTAATGATTTTAGTAATTTACCAGGCTGTACACGCATCACACAATCCATTCACTTGTCTCTAATTGCTTATTTCTTTGGGTTTCTTTTCCCCAGTTTCTGGCTCTGCTTCTTCCACCCTAAGCTTCAGCATGGCAGTATCTCACACCATTTTCTCTGGTTTGAGGACAGAAATGGGCATCTTGGAAACCAACCAGTACTTGCACTCCCAGCTGGAAAAAAGCAAACAGGACTTTCGAGACCTCACAGAGAAACTGCTCACGTCCCAAGCTACTGTTTACTCCCTGGCCAACCAGCTGCAGAAATACAGTAAGTCCTTGGGGTCACAGTCACCATAGTGATAAATGATTGTCTTCCCTCTAAGAAACAAAACACCCTCAAACTGTATTCTTTTCCCTCCTTCATCAAAATAAATTGCATCCTTACTACACTCCCAGAAAGGTGGAAGCAGGTAGTTAACTCCCTTCTCAGAGGATGGAGACACTGACGAACAAAGGGGTAAAGTTTGTGGTGAGAGTATAGGGAGGAAAAGAGGCTAAGATCTCATTCAGGCACTAGACTTTTTTTCTGTCTCAGGAATATGTATTAGATTCTATAAACATATAATATCCTTGTTGGCTTAAACATCTCAGGATTTAATTCAAACTTTTTGTGAGCACCCATTTGCAAAGCACTGTGCTAGCTGCACTAGGGAAGAAAGAAGTGACAGGACACCCTGCCTACCTTAAAGGTCCTTAAAGCTGTCTGTTCCCAAGTCACCCACAGAGATCTGGAAATGAGAACATCAGTAGCACACAGCAAGAGGAGGGGAGGAGCTGTAGTGACTGAGGAACATGGGAATGAGAACCGAGGGGGACAGGAAGAAAAGGGCAGAATTCTTACTGATGCAGCAGTGGAGTTCACTTTCAAATTTCTACCATTAGTTTTCAATAAACCAATGGGGGATAAAATTTGCTATCCAACTTATTGACATGGATCAAAAAGTAAAAATTAAAGCCTAGTTATCAAAGAAGTGAAACGAGCTTTCAGGTATGGGAATGTAAGTGTTTGTTTTTACATCATTTATTATGATCATAATACAGCGTTTTTTAAAACTGGAGAAGAAGAAAGATGTCACCCAACATCTTCGTGTATAGGTAACACGGTGTAGTAATTAAGAATGTGTGCCCTGGGGCCAGACTTCCTGGTTTCAAACCCAAGTTGTTCATCTTCTCCATGTCTCAGTTTCCTCATCAGTAATGATAACAGGAAGAGTATCTACCTCCTCAGAGAGAGATGATGATTTCAAGATGATAATTCTCAAAAATCTGTTAGAATAAGGCCTTGGCTGCTGCTGCTAAGTCACTTCAGTCGTGTCCGACTCTGTGCGACCCCATAGACGGCAGCCCACCAGGCTCCTCTGTCCCTGGGATTCTCCAGACAAGGACACTGGAGTGGGTTGCCATTTCCTTGACAAACACTGTGTATTAGATTTCCCACCAACCTAACGCAGCACCTGTTAGCATTGAGCATGTCTTTCAGGTTACTTCCCCTTAGTGTGCATTTTTACACAGTTGTATCTAGGTAAACTTTAAAATCTTGGAAATACTGAGGGATTATCGAAACTCTCAACATGGGAGGACTGTCAGCCGTACAGTCCTTGGAGGATTCCCAAACACACAGGGAATTCCTCCTCTGTGCCCAGGTTCATATTTTCCTTAAGAGGCTGTGTGCTTTGGTAAAGTGGCCCAAGATTTGGAGTCACAACTCAAGAGTGTGTGAATTCTGACTTTGCTTCATTCCAGTTGAATCATTTTGAGTTATTTTACTCTCTATGAGGTTCTGTCTCCTCAGCTCTAACTTGGGGGGAATCAAATGCTAGTAGCTGGGAAAGCTGAGGAATCAGATGTGGGATTCCTTGTGTGGAGCCTGGTACCCAGCTGACATCTGTCCTCGGGTGGGCCCTCCTCCTCCCTTGAAGGCTGGACCACAGCAGCAGGGCCAGCTTTCCCTGAGACAGTGTCTCTGTTTCCCCAGAGTGTGAAGAGTACAAGGACCTCATTGAATCTGTGCTGGAGGAGGAAATGCCCTTTGAGAAGGGGAAGCTGGCAGAGAAGAGGAGACTGGCTACACGACTTGGGTAAGGAGGAAGCTGTGTGGAAAGTGGGGAAGCCCAGGACGGTAGAATAAGGAGAAAACTTGTGCAGGGAGAAGGGCAGAAATGTACACACAGGCATAGAACTAGACAAAGACAGCCTGCGGGGCTGTGGGAACTAATGGAGGACTCTCTGGATTCTCCCTGAAGTCATATATGAAGAAAATGAGCTCACATGCTCGTATTGGAATTCTGGCAATGTGGCTTGTGAATTAGCAATGGGCAAATGAACTCAATTTTCCATGAATCTCAGCGACCTCATCTGTGAAATAAAAATACTGACAGTGTCTGCCTCAGAGGGTTATGGAGATGAAATGCACGATGACCAGCGGTTATAACCATTTCACACACATGTGGAGCTTTCAACAATATTAGCCATAATTATTATACCTGTTCTTGCTTTTCATAGGGCTAGTACTTATCATCTTTTTTTAAATATTAGATTTGGTTTTTATTGTAGAGCACACATGAGAACAAAGTGCTGACACAAAACTGCAAGTCACATCTGGGAAGTAAGCTAAAAAAACCTGTAACTGTTTTAGTTATACAGTCCTGACTGGAGGAATCCATGGTGGCAAAAGAGCCCTGGCCCGTGAGAGGGGTTTCTTGATGATGGCTGCCCCAGGTTATGCTGCCTCAGGCCTGGGCCTCTGTGAGACTAGGTCCCTGGCAGGTGGCAGCCTGGGGACCAGGAGGACCTCTGCCCTTAAGACTGGGGCTTAGCTGTGGCTGGGAAGGGACACTCCTAATTTCTAATGTCCCCAAGTACCTTTTATGATAGTAATGTTTCTCTTCCCTACCTTTGATTGATTGATTTATTTCTAAAAGTATCAGACTATGTCGAGTGTTAGCTGGTAGGGCCAATGGGTAGACAGCTAATTCAGCAGTCATTGCCTGGAAAATGAATTACTAATTTGCAAGGCCCAGTATTGTCTATCCTTAGAGACTTTCATAGATAGGGTAGATTGTGGCATTGAAGACATCTTCTCAACCTTGGTTAAAATGAAATCTGAGAAGCTCAGATGTGTAAGAGCCACTGAAGCGGAGATGCTTGACTGAAGGAGGCCTAGGTCTGGAGACCCTGTTTCTCCCTGATCTCTGCCTTCCTCTCTTCTGACACTTTATAGGAACTCTAAGGAATGGAGTTTTGAAAGACAATCTGTGGATGATTACTTAGTGTTGAGGAGATTCAAGCATCAGGTGGGGTAGATGACTATTAATATCTAGTCTAGCATTAGGATTATGTGGTTTTAAGTATTAACTGATTGTCTACTGAGGTATGTATGCTCTACTATGCACTGTAAGCTGTCATATGGACTGTCTCTAGCCTCACAGAGCTCACATTCTAGTTGGGAATCTATAAAAAGTATTTGTACAAAATCAGAAAACTGTGAAATCCCAGACAGAGTCATGTAATTGTTACTCAGAATTTTAATTACTCTTGAGTGCCTCCTTACCTGTTATAATAGCTTATTTTCATGTCGTTCAGAGGAATACTCTTCATCTTAACCCTCTCACTGATTTTTCTTTTCATCCTTTCAGTTAATACCGGATGTACCTGTCCAACACTTCTGTACCTGGCTTCCCCACCCCCAATTGGCCACACTTTCTGTATAATGCTTGATGACGCATATGACATTAAAATGGATGTGGACTGAAGTGAGGAACTGAAGGGGCTTTTTTTTTTTTTAAGTGAGGTTAATGAAAAAGAAGGAAACAAACCCAATACTATTTCCTCATTCCTTCTGTTACAGGCAAGTCACACAACCTGTGCAAGTATTCAACTTGGGAAATTCCTTACAAGTAATCGAAGACACACCTCTGCTGAAATTTCCATAACTTATCATTCATGACATTCACTTTTACATTTTACTTTTCTTTTCTTTTTTTTAACATTTTACTTTTCTTTACCACTTTAGGAGATATGATCCCCTGATTGAGGCTCAGGCCCGAGAACTGACCTGCTTACGACAGAAGATACAGGAAGGGAAAGGTGTCTGTCATCTATTCACACAGCATGCAAAGAACACAATCAAGACTTTTGAGAGTTTCCTCAAGAGCACTGACATGACCTACTACCAGAGACAGAGATACTGTGAGCTCCTGGCCCAAGGAAGCCAGATGGCAGAGAGACTTGCCAGCAAACTCTCCACTGGTAAGTTATCTTATAGGCTCTGAGAACACTTAGCTCCTCCAGAGATCCTAACCTCACATGAGACTCCACACCTTCACAACTCCTTCAGTGACGTTGTAGCCAGGTGTCCTGCGGTTCTGTGGTGGTCTCAGCTACAGGACAGCTTCCCTGGTGGCTCAGCTGGTAAAGAACCTGCCTGCCAATGCAGGAGATACAGACGTGGGTTCGCTCCCTGGGTCAGGAGGATCCCCTGGAGAAGGAAGTGGCAACCCACTCCAGAGTGAAGCTATCAGCTAGAAATACCTGGGCGTCCAACCCTGGGCCCAAGGTGAGCCTCCACAGACATATTCCAAAAAGGAGCCAATGTTGTCACTGGACTGACCCTTGTGGTTCTTATGATTGCAAGATACACCTCAGCTACAACCATCAGGGAACTTTGAAAAGCATGAGGTATATCACTCACATTTGCCAGAGGGTACATGGCTCAGCCAGGGCTACCCAGTGAGGTTAGGGTCTGGTTACCTGTAAAAAGAGGGAGACAGCACAGGGCTGTGGTTCTGCCTAATTTGGGTCGAGGGTGGGGTGCCTAGGATTTCATAGGTTCACTCTTTACTGGTGATTAAAGTGCAGGAAAGAAAAACAAGGGGTCAGACATCAATGATCTAAATCAGCCAAGGATCTCTAAAACAAGAGAAACTTCAGAAGTGGAGCACCTTGCCTCTTCATCTGGCCCTGTAGCTGGCCATGTGTTCCTTCAAGATAGCTGTCTTTGAAGTGGATGCCTTCAGAATCAGTAGCCTGATATCAGCCCTTGGGGTACAATTTTAAAAGAAGAGGACTGTCAGGTGCTTACAGCATACCTGCTTCCCACCCTGTATTCTGGGGACCATGACAATGGTACTCGAGAGTACAGTGGAGAATATATGGGGCTGGAGACCACATTGCTAAAACTGCTTTCATCACATGCTTTTGGAGCAGGAGGCAGCAGCCATCAAATCATTTTTGATTTTTAAGATACTTGATATGCATTAAACTGACCCACTGGAGAATCAGTTCTGTGAGTTTTGAAAAATGCATACAGTGTTACATAAAAGTACCACCACAATCAAGATACAGAACAGTTCCATCGTTTGTAAAAGTTCCCTGTACCTCTTTGTAGTCAACCATTTCCTCCAAATCAAGTCCCTGCAACCACTGGAATTGTTTTTTGTCCCTTTAGATATTTTTTAATCTCCAGAATGTATCAGTAGTTTGTTCCTTTTTATTGATGAGTACTATTCCGTTATAGAGATGTACCACTTTTTGTTTATCCAGTCATCCACTGAAGGACATTTAGATTGTTTTCAGTTTGGGGTGATTATGATTCATAGTTGTTAAGATTCACATACAGATTTTTGTGTGAAAATACGTTTTCACTTCACTTTGCTTGGATAAATATCTTGGAGTAGGATTGCTGAGTCACATGGTAAATGTGTGTGTGTGTGTGTTAGTCACTCAGTCATATCTGACTCTCTGTGAGTCCATGGACTGTATAGCCTGCCAGGTTCCTCTGTCCATGGAATGCTCTAGGCAAGAATATTGGAGTGGGTTGTCATTTCCTTCTCCAGGGGATCTTCCCAACCCAGGGATCAAACCCATGTCCTGTATTGCAGGCGGATTGTTTACTATCTGAGCCACAGGGAAGCTTAAAGAGTGTACGTATCCTTCAAGTGTACATTATAAGATTGTACATTTAACTTATAAGAAACTACCAAACTGTTTTCCAGTGTGACAAAACCATTTCACATTCCCCTGAGCAATGAGTTAGATTGCAGTTGTTCCCCAATACCAGCTTTTGACATTATCCGGTTGTTGTTTTGGGGCTTTTTGTCTTTTAATAGCTGTGTGGTTGCTTATCACTGTGATTTTTAATTTGCATTTTCCTATTGACTAATGGTTTTGAAGATCTTTTCATATGTCTACTGATCATCCATGTATCTTTGGGAAAGTGAGTGTCTACTATATTGTTCATTTTAAAGTAGTTTTTCATATTATTGAGTCTTGAGAGTTCTTTATATTTCTGGATACAAGTCCTTTATCAGATATTTGACTTGTCGGTATTTTCTCCCAGTTTGTGGCTTATCTTTTCATTCCCTTAACTTTCTTTCAGAGTGAAAAATTTCTTAATATTGGTGAGGTCCAACTTATTGGATCATCATTGTCTAGTTTTATGTAAGACTCTTTGCCTAAAACAAGGTTCTTGGCCTTTCCATATAGATTTTACAGTCATTGTCTATAAAAAATCCTGTTGGGATTTTGAGTGGCATTGCATTAAATCTGTGATAAGTTGAAGGAGAATTTATATTTTTAGTAATATTGGGTATTCTAATTAATGATCACAGTGTCTTTCATCAGGTTGAGATAGTTCTTTGTTTTATTTATTCATATTTCCATGAACAAGCAAACCTTTTTTTATTGTTTTATGATGGTGACTGCTGACAATAGAGAAGAAATTTTGTCTCCTAACACAAATATGAGCAGGCCGAGGTCCAGCTAAATAAAACTTCCAACTTATTTAAGGAAGTTCCTTATTTGCTAAGAATTCTATTTTGAATTGACATTGTTTTGTCAAATGCTTTTTTGTTCATCAAACAAATGATTATATATATATATTTTTTATGTTGTGTCCTTTTAGATTGTACTCTGGACATTTTGAATATTATATTGTGAGACACTGGGTCCTGTTAAAGCCCTCTGGATTATTTCTTAGCAGGCAATCAACCTCTTCTAGGTTTAGACTGCAAGTTCTGTCTCACATTCTATGGGTAGCAGTTCCAACATCAGTTTAGTGTTCAGGGCCTTTGATGTGTTGTTTGGGTCAGTTCAGCAAGTATGCCACTAGGTTTAGTCTGGACTAGCTGATGGTTTATATGGTAATTCAGTTCTCTAATCCTTTGCCATGATTCCTTGTCTCTGTTCCACACAAGCTCAGTTTGGGGATGAACCCTAATATTTTTGACAGTCTGTAGATCATTTCCCAGCCTCTCCTCTCTCTGGCATTTCTTCTCTACTTCCCAGTTCCCAAGGGGCCTCTTCCACATCCCTCTGTTCAGAAAGATTGGGTTCTCCCAGTCATTTCTCCTGTCACACTGTCCTGCAGAACTGCAGGGGGCTATACTAAGATCAAAGAGGCAAGAAAATTGAGACAGAAAAAAGAGGAGGGGACACTCTTCACACTTTTCAGACAATTAGTCCCTTTTGGACTAGAGCCCTAGATTCTCATTTGTGGTTAACATCCCTGCTCAGCTGTCTCAACAACACAGTTCTGCAAATGGGCTGGTCTCTGGGCAGGGTCAGGAGAGAAAAAAAAAGAAATGGGGAAGAGTCTCTTTACACTCATCAGCAGAGGTCCCCCCATCCAGTCATTTAGATAGAACAGGGGGTTTCTCCTGTTGTATTTGCTCCTCCGTGGCTTCTGGAATATCTGTGTGAGAGCAGTATTGGGATTCACAGCCATGGTCCATCCACCAAGTTTGTGGGGAAATGAAGGTTAGAGCTGAAGGAGTGCAGAAGCCAGCCAGGCAAGTATCCCGTGTGCTGGAGAACAGGACATTGTGAACTTTTTGCCTTGACTCAATAGCAGACATCCTGGTGACAATTCAGCCAACCAGCAATATATTGTTCACTGTTGCTCAGGAAAGCCTGCCAGGCTGCTCCTCTAAAGACACAACTTTAGCCCTCCTGGAATAATTCTCCCAGAGCATTCTGAACAAACATATAGAGTATTGTGTCTCTGGTCAGATAGGTCCTTGTATTTGTAAGCATGAGATGGGACCTGCTCAATTTCCCACTAACTCTTTCTATTTTTGGTTCACAGAAAATCACCATGATAGGAAGGATGAAGAGGGACAGGAGTCATGGGCAGCCAGGTAACTATGAGTGATGAAAGGGCTGATCATGGAGTGGTGAAACCTAGAGAGGAGTCCAGAAGCAAGAGACCCAGAGGCCAAAGGTCCCAGATCCAGGAGAATCCAGAAGCTGCTGATTGTTCCTATTTCATGCATTCATCATACGATGATGTGTCCTTTAACCCATGTTATCTGTTCTCATTGAAGTTCTTGTATTAGTTGCCATTTCTTAGTAATTCTTCAGGTTTAGTTAACTGAGTCATTTTGACCTAAAGGTAAACCAGCCAGAGAAACCTGGTCTCTATTTTCTGAAAACCTGTATGATTAAAAACTGAAGTGAAATGCCTGTTTCTGCCCAGTTGCCCTGAGATATGTTGGCCAATGTTTCATAGCCAGAAATATCTTGAAAAATAAAGCCAATCATGTCATATATATATAAATATACATATATATGGAGAGAATGATCTAAAAGCTACAAGAGTCCTAGGAGTTTACATTCCCTCAGGAGCCAGTCTTCAATGGACCCCTTCATATACTCTTACATAAAAATTGTCCATAGCATTTTAATGTCTGTATTATAGGAGTCTGTGTGTCCTGTGTGTCAGAGTATATTTTAGAGAAGTCGTTGAGTCTACTTCCTCATCCATATTTAGAGGTCAGTGCACTGAACACATGCTGCTCTCTCTTCTACCCCAATTCTATGCACACTGAAGTCCCAGTTAGAAATGGATTGTTATGTTTTTTCTCTCTGAGAGGATAGGCCTTTTGGTTTCTGGTGTCCCTTCCATGAGCTTCAGATGAGCACCAGCTGTCAGGATGAAGCTGGTTGCCTTCTTTTCATCTCCTGTCTTGTCTGCCTCCTTCTCCATCCCCCACTTAGGCTCAGCATGGGGCTCCAGGAGGAAGAAGTGAATGAAGTCCCGGAGGACTCACTAGATGAAAAGTATCTGATGCATTCCAGTCGCCATGACTCCCACCAGCCTCCCAGCAGCAATGCCTCTGTGTGTGATGTGCAGGACCAGCTCTGATGTAGACTGAGCCAGTGAGTACTCCCAATACAGAGAGAATAACCCCCAACAACCAGAAGACTGAATAATAAAGCTCTGGTAGCTTCTACCTGCTCACCATCTCTGTCTAGGCTGATTGAGATCATCTCTGCAGGCACACCCTAAGAACTAACCTTGAAAAAGTGATTAGGCTGAATTCAGTTCTGGGACCACGTTTTGTGTCACTGGTGTGTCTGTTCATTTGCATTCTCCCTGGTCCACACCTCACCTCCCTTTCTCTGGCCCCCACTGGCATATGCAAGCTGAGGAACCCCGGGCAAACCAGAGTGCAGAGAGAGAAGGGATCATGAGAAACTCTCTGCCACGCCTCAGCACATGTACATAATAAACTTCATTATTTAAGATGAAGCATCTTAGCTTTCCTGAAATGTTCTAGCTAATTACAGTTTCTGAATGGTGTCCTTTAGGCTTTTCTAGCTTTCCGAGAATATCATCAGCCTTGCCCATATTTGGGGTCCACTTATCATGGTTCCTCAGCAATGCAGGAGATGAGGCAGGTTCCTCATGAACTCATGGCTCCTGAGTTTAAGCACCAGTGTCCATCCCCCCTCAGGTGGCTTCTCTCCCCATGAGGTTCCATCTTAGTACAGACTATCGGGTGGTGAAAGTTAAGCTTCTGCCCCATCACACTGAAGTCCCCACCCTTGAGTCCTGGTTTTGTTCTGGGCTGAGGCAGAAGCACAGGACAAGGAACTGCAGAGAGCATCCTTGGAAGCAAATGTGTGTAACTCGACTAAACTGTAATTATTTCCTGGAACAGGATGCACTTCTCACTTCTACAGGCAGATCTTGGAATCCACTGCCCAGCTGTACAATGAAAACACAGATATCAGGGGAGAAAATCAGAGCCTTCCACATCACCTGAGTCATATTCCAGACATAAGCGGTCAAAACCCACAGGGAGAGACCACCCTCAGATCACTCTCTCCTCTTGCCACATCTGGCTATCAAAACAAAAGATGTGGAGAACAACACTATTACACAATCCATAACTCTCCTAGTTTTCTCTATCTAGAAAGATGTTCCCTCTACAGGTCCCCAGACTCCAGGCTCCAGGAATGGCTCTAGGAAACCCACCATTTACTTACAAAATTCACCCTATTATTTAAGCCTGAATTCCAGTCTTCGGTTTCTCAACTTATAGGTCACGTAGCTCTAGTTACTTAAGCTCTTGACCAACTGTTTCCTCAGGGGCAAAGGAAGTATACTTGAATATATTTAGATTCTGGGACCAGTTCCGACATGGTAAGGGAGATTTCCCATTCCATAGGTTAAGGTTAAGTGTTCAGTCATACAAGATTATTCCATGCCTCCACACCTTGTCCATTTTGGAGGGCAGTTGAAAGCCTAGATTGTTACCGGAACTCCTGACTGACTGGCTAGAAATCAGGATATCACCATCCCCTCCTCAGGTTCAATTAATTTCCTAGAGTTGTTCCTACAGAACTCAGAGAAACATTGTACTTACTACACTATCGGTTTATTATAAGAGGATATACCTCAGGAACAGCAGATGGAAGAGGTGCACAGGGCAGGGCATGGGGGAAAGTGTGGAGCCTCCATGCCTTCTCAGAGAAAGCCTAGTACCTAGTACTCTCCTAGTACCTCCATGTGGTCACCAACCCAGAGGCTCTCATAATCCTGAAAACCTTTTGAACTTTATGGAAACTCATTACACTGGCCTGATTGATGAAACCACTGGCCATAGTGATTGAACTCAGTCTCCAGCCCCTTTCCCCATCCATAGGTCAGGGGCTGGGACCGGAAGTTCCAACCCTCTCATCACAAGATGGACCTTCCTGGCAAGAAGCCCCCAGCAATACTTGCTTCCAAAAGTTGCTTTATTAATACAAACACAAGTACCTTTATCCCTCCATCACTTAGGAAATTACAAGGGTTTTCAGAGTTCTATGCCAGAAACAGGGATGACGACCAAGTGTGTATTTCTTATTACAAATCACAAGGCACTGATAGTGTCTGAGGATGCTCCTGGTTTCATAATAGCACCCTCTTTCTATTTAAAAAGGATAGGACATGGATTTAGGAGCCAGATTTCCATTTAAAACAGCCTCTCTTTCCTAGAACAGGCTGCCTTTTTTTTTTTTTTAACATGTACACACTACTTTATTTACTTATAGCTGCACTGTGTCTGCGTTGCTACATGCCGGCTTTCTCTAATTGTGGTGCTCGGACATTTCATTGCAGTGGCTTCTCTTGTTGCAGAGCACAGGCTCTAGGAGCACAGGCGTCAGTAGTTGCAGCTCCCAGGCTCAGTAGTTGCGGCTTGCTGACTCTAGGGCGCATGGGCCTCAGGAGCTGCAGGATAAGGGCTCATTAGTTGTGGCTCAAGGGCCCTAGTGCGTGCAGGCTTCAGTAGTTGCAGCTTGAGGGCTCTAGAGCATGGGTCAGTACTTGTGATGCCCCAGGGCAGTTGCTTCCTGGCATATGGATCCCAGACCAGGGATGGAACCCACGTCCTGTCCACTGGCAGGCGGGTTCTTATCTATTGCATCACTAGGGAAGTCCTAGAACAGACTGTTTCTGAATGTGCATGCTTGAAGCTAGGCACCTCTCTCCTGAGAGGTGTGAAAGGTCTTCCTTTTTTCTCCACAAGAGTAGAATGGAGAGTAAACCGATGCTGAGCGGGGTGAGGGGGTGGTTAGCAGTGGGGAGGTGGAGGTAGTGGGGGTGGTGGGGGGTGGGGGTAGGGACCTGGCTAAACCGCATGCAGCAGTTTTGAGCAGGGCCATCAGTGTTTTGGGGTGGTGGAGTCCTATGTCCCACACCACAGGGCAGATGGTATATTTCAGAGGGCTTTCCCCTCTCATCTGCTAGCACAGCTTTCTCTTTCCAGATTGTAGCTGACTGCCACAGTTTATCCTCCTAATACATTCAGGTGGCACATGCCATCTTTCCTCTCTTAGCTCTCACTGCAACCTCAGTTAGGTATCAGCAGAATCTGATAGAAAATCCTCACTTGTATTCTGTTGTGTTTTGTTTTCTGTTTCAGGTGACAACTAATGCTGTAATTGTGTGAAAATGTTTGTCTTATTTCAACAGAGCATAGCCCCCAATTGATGAGAAAAACAATAAAGCAAGCAAAATCCAAATCTGAGAGGAACAGCAAGATTTCACACTACTTTAGATTTTTACTCCAGTTTGCAGAAGTCTCAGTCCTTCAGCCCACAAATATAACTGCCCAAGGGACACCAATGCCTAGACTCACAGCTAATCTTGAGAAAAATCTCACCCTTTTCCCTCCCATCTCCCTCCTGTGGATAACTAGAGTCAGCAGCAGCTGAAAGAAAAAGGCAAGGACTTGGATGAAGAATATGTCAGAATAATGTCACTGCAGACCATTCATCAGCTCTTCAGTATATGTCCCTTTTCCTGGGAGTTTGGGGGTTTCTAATGATCCTAAAATAAAGCTTATTTTATATGCATTCTGTTGGCTATCATCTTTTTGTACAAATCAAAATTATAAAACTTTCTTTCTTCAGCCTAAAGCAGAGAACTCAAACATTAATGTGCCCACTACATTTATAACCCAGAGTGATAGAAACCAAGGCTGAATGCATACGTCATTCCAAAATTACATGTTATTGAGCACCTAATATTACATGTGAGTTGGACTATAAGGAAGGCTGAGTGCCGAGGAATTGATGCTTTTGAACTGTGGTGTTGGAGAAGACTCTTGAGAGTCCCTTGGACTGCAAGGAGATGCAACCAGTCCATCCTAAAGGAGATCAGTTCTGGGTGTTCACTGGAAGGACTGATGAAGCTGAAACTCCAATACTTTGGCCACTTGATGTGAAGAGCTGACTCATTTGAAAAGACCCTGATGCTGGGAAAGATTGAGGGCAGGAGGAGAAGGGGATGACAGAGGATGAGGTGGTTGGACGGCATCACCGACTCAACGGACATGAGTTTGGGTGAACTCCGGGAGGTGGTGATAGACAGGGAAGCCTGGCGTGCTGCGGTTCGTGGGGTCGCAAAGAGTTGGGACACAACTGAGCGACTGAACTGAACTGAATATTACTTGGAAATATTCACTGGGTCCAACCGTCTGGGAACCAAGGTACTCAGGCAAAAATTTCTGCCCCCCAGGTTGCACATCTGCAAGCAGAGCAGCAGTCTCATACCTATCCACCTGACAGGGGACCCAAGGACACAGTGATAGAATTTCTGCCGGAGAAGGATCCTGAGAGTCTGCTGTTCACTGCTGGACTTCAGCAAATTTCCATCCTAGAGGTCTGTATTTAGGACCCACAGAGAGAGAGCTAACATACCTAGATGGAATTACTGTGGCTGAGTCACTTCAGTCGCATCTGATTCGGCAAGAATAGCAGAGTGGGTTGCCTCGCCCTCCTCCAGGGGACCTTCCCAACCCAGGGATTGAACCCATGTTTCCTGCAGGTGGCGTCTTCATTGCTAAACCACCAGGGAAGCCTCCTAGATGGAACTGGTGGCTTTCAAATTACTCCACTCATTGGGAGATTTTTTCTGAAAATAAATTTCTCATACCCTCTGTCTTTTGCTTTTCAATATAAAATCAGGACATCTCATTCAGAAGCTGTAAAGCATGTAAGATAGCCTCCAACTTACCAGATTCCCAGGTTAGAAAGCTGATTTTTCTAAGGAGGGCAAATCCTGGGTGGCACGAAGGGACCTTTACATGGGTTTGTACCATACACCAGTGACATTTTCTGGTACCAGTAAGTGGCATTGATCTCTGTCACACCCTTCCACAAGGGAGAGACCCATTGAGAGCCAATGTTTAGTCCAGGACTCAGCTCTTCACAGCTTCCTGTATTTTATAATCATTTCTGACCCCTCCCCCCACAATTATTTACCTTGAAAATTTTCAAACCAACAAAATTGAAAACAATCATACAACAAACATCTCTATTCTGTTCATCTAAATACAGCATTTTCTCGTTTTCTCTGTCGGGCTGACACACACACTCATATCACTTTATTAAATGCAGACAAAAAGCCTGCTTCACTACTAAACACTTCAGCATGTATTTCCTGATATTAAGGGCATTGTCCTATACAACCATAATCAATGATCAAATCTAAGTACATTAACATTATTTCAATAACATTACCTCATATATGCTCGAGGTATAAATTTTCCCATTGTTTAAAAACTGTCATATCTACATGCTTATATGTGTATGGATATAGCTATTAGACACATTTAACATATGCCTCTATATTATGCATATCTGAGAGAGGTTAAGAATTGTGTGTGTTGTGGTACTGATATTTCCCCATGTTCCAATTAAAGTTTCTAAATTTTGTCCTTGTGACCTGGAACTGTCTCCTGACTTGTATGGTTTTCTTGTTTCTGATGTCTTTGAATTTCTGAAGAGGATAGGCTAGTTATCTTGTTTAGTGTTCTACATTCTGATCAAACTAAACCTTTTTTTGCAAAAGATCAGCACATCCCATTTGTGCTTCCTACTGCATCCTGTCAGGAAGCAAGCTGTCCAAGAACAAAGCTACAAAATATTGAAGGAAACATACCATCTGCCAGCCAGGCTAGTAGTCCACATCATGTCTGCAGTCCTTCAATCCAAACTGCAATGTCTATCATCTACCTTGACAGGAATTGAGTTTAGGTTTGCTTTTAATCCAAGGACCAGCTGCGATTATTACTTGCAGCCATAAAGCAGGATTTACTGCTGACTCGCCTGCTCAGTGTGATCTGGAGATGGGAAGGAGAACCCACAAACAAACCTAGAGCCAGGCTACTGGCAACATTGGATGTGCCCCACGTCTTAGCGTGCTCAGAAACTACTCCCAAAGGTGAAATTCTGCTGTCAAGAAGTCACTAGCTTCCACTAATGAAATGGTGCCATTATAGACATGTTTTCTGGGTGAGATATTTTAAATGTTAGTGGGGCTTCTAGGGAGAGATGAGAATGAATTTAGTGCATTTAAAATAAAATCAAATTCTTTGCTATAGTTTACATTGGCTTACCTCAGTCTCCCATACTCCTTTTTTGTTTTGCATGACATAACAAAAGAGACAGAACCCAACTCTGCACCAGGGACTGGAGCCAAAGATAGGTAGATAAAAACCTTCAGGCTTCATGAATTGAGTTGTCGAGGCGCAAAAAGGAGGCAGTACCTGCGGGCTTATCAGGAGAGGCTTCTGCAGCCAGACGGAGCCAGGTCAGAGGAAGTAGTGAGGCCCTGCCCCAGGCTCCTTGGTGTTGCCCAGGCTGGAGGGGGTGAGATGCCAGGTCCGTTGAGCAGCCACTCACCTTCATCTCAGAAATTTAATGTCTTGCTTTCATCCAAAGAGAAATTAGAACTTGAGTTCCCAAAACTCAATGAGAAACAAAAACATAAAATTCTTGAAACATAACAAAAAACTTGAAATACTAACATCATATATTCTGTACTCCAACATGCAAAGTTAACATTTTCCCGTGTTTGCTTTCTCTGTATACATGACTTGCTCCACCATTTGAGAGTAACTTGCAGATGTCTCAACTCAAGATCACTGGTTGGGCAGCTGTTGCTGCCTTGGAATCTCGGCATCCTTTGGCGCCTCCCTCAAAACCAACTTCTGCAAGACCTGTCCTCCAAGGCCAGGGAAAGGCCTTGTGCTGGTGGAAAGGACCCCTTGCCCCTTCAAGAACCTGAAATCCATTCTCTTCAGGCTGTAGAGACGTTTCAGACCCTGTTTTATGACCCTCTCCCCTAAGTGCAGGGCAGGTGCGCCCTGGGCTTGCAGGAACATGGCTAGACTGTCACACACACCCCCTCCGAATCACCTTGGGACTCCTCTGGGTCGTCTTGGTGGGCAGTGGGGTCTTGGTTCAGCCTGAGCTCTAGAACCACCTTCCTTGGGAGAGACCCATGGGGAAGTGCATCTGCCCCCTTGGCTCTTGCCTGGGTCTCTGTGCCCTGCAGAGAGCAGAAAGGGTTCTGACAGGTCATAAAATGGAAGCATCTTGTCCTGTGGTGGGAGGGTGAAGAGAGCTGGTGGGACATGAGTCAAGAAGAGGGGAAAGTTTCTACAGAAAGATCAGCTGGTATGGGGGTTTCCTTGAGCGCAGGGTAGCTCCTCTCGTCTGCAGCCCCTGACTTCCGACGCGGGGTAGCTCCTCTCTGCAGCGCACCGTCGCAGCCGCCGCGCTCCCAACCAGTCCATCCTAAAGGAAATCAGTCCTGGGTGTTCATTGGAAGGACTGATGTTGGAAACTGAAACTCCAATACTTTGGCCACCTGATACGAAGAGCTGACTCATTGGAAAAGACCCTGATGCTGGGAAAGATTGAGGGCAGGAGGAAAAGGGGACGACAGAGGATGAGATGGCTGGATGGCATCACCGACTCGATGGTCGTGGGTTTGGGTTGACTCCGGGAGCTGGTGATGGACAGGGAGGCCTGGCGTGCTGCGGTTCATGGGGTCGCAGAGTCGGACACGACTGAGCGGTTGAACTGACAGACTGACTGATGGGGGTTTCCTTGTGTTATGAGTCATTGTTTTCCTCAGGCTGCCTTTAGATTTCTGTCTTTGTCTTTCACTTTTGCCGTTTTAATTATGATATGTCTTGGTGTTAGTCTGTTTGGTCTCATCTTATTTGGGACCTCTGTGCTTCCTGTGCCTGGATATCTGTTTTCTTCTTCAGATTTGGGAAAATTTCAGTCGTTATTTCTTCAAATACATTTTTGACTCTCTTCTCTCTCTTCTCCTTCACAGATCCCTGAACTTCCTTGCTGAAATTTAAATCACGGGAAAATGAAAAAGGAGATAAGTTAGTGGTCTAGTTAATTAGTGGTCTCTGTGCCAGGTATAAGGAAAAAAATTAAGTTGACAATAAGGATAAACCTTGAATACTTTTAAAAACTTGTAAGACTTCTAAAACTTGACATATAATGGCATGGAAAATATTTATATTTCTAGAGATGACTCCTTTTATGCATCACACTGGTTTAATAATTTTGGTCTAAAAATTATTTTGCTGTCTTTCAGATTTTTCTAATAATGTAGAAAATATTGGTTGCAGAGTATTCTAGTTTATACATGCCTTGGATTTATGTTCGCTTCAATATCCTCATGACACAGAATTGCCTAAGCTTCTTTTTCTGGTTCTACTGATCCAATAAAAGAACTTTCATTTCAATACATATTTAAGTTTATAACATTTAAAATTATATGTTTCAGTAAGTTAAATATACCATCTAATAGCTATTAAATAGAAATTTACTTTTATAATTCTAGAAATCATTGTTATCATTATTCCACTTACAGTTTGGGGGTGAATGTTTTTAGGTATCATTCAATATATTAATCCAGCATGCATTTCTCTATTATGATTCAGCTCAAGTTGCATTTTTAAGATCTATCACTATCTTTAAGTGCCTAGACTGACACTAAATTAATTAATGTATAATTTTGCCTGGAGAATTTCTAATTAAGGTGGAAATAACAAAGCCTTGTTTTTACATAATGCTCATGCATATTTTTATAGACTATAGAGTAGCCATAGATTAACAGGTTAAAAGGGGGTGTGGGTACAGGTTAAAAGGAGGATGTTGGTGGACACAGCCATCATGTCATTTGAAGAAGTGTAAAACACATGGAATACGTTTTTAATCTTAGTTACCTCCCTTCTAGATCTGGGTTCGTCCATTTTCCCGTTGTTCTTTATGCTTCTTTTGTCTCAAACACTGCTAGTGCCCCTAGGCCCAGGTGGGCAGAGGAGCCAGGAACCACAGGCCTGGAACTAGTTGTGCTCCCACAGCCCTGACACTTTCTCATGCCTCCAGAAGGGGGCGCCACAGGCAGAGATTGGGTTTGCTGAGGATGCAGCATCTCTCCTGGAGCAGGGCCTGACACCTAGTAAGTGCTCAGTGATTGAAGGAATTCTAAGGCAAGATCCTAGAAAGCTGAAGAGGAGGAAAAGAATGTGGGTGGATGGGGCAGTTGAGTGTGTGAGGGACAGAGGCAGATAAAAACATACATGAAGAGGGTGGAAAGAATGTTCAAGCACTGGTTATAAAAGCCTAGGAGCTCACGTATGCTTGTGAAATTCAGCAGAAGAACCAAGAGAGGGAGGGCCAACAACTCTTGGTATCCAGGTCTGCACAAGAAGCATTGGCAGGTGCAGGGTTCTGTTGCTTCCAACCTTTGGTCTCAAATGGAACAAGTTTTTTTGTTTTTTGTTGTTTTTGTTTTGAGAAATAACCAAGCACTGTCAAGGAATCATACAGAGCTATTGGATTACTAACCCAACTTTGGGTAGGAAGGTGACCAGTCCATAGATGGTGAGCATCCAAGAAGGCAAAACTGCAATTCACAAAAGGAAGGGAAGATGAATAAATGTCTGGCACCAGTGATTATTCCCCTCGAATTGATCAGCTATTTGGTAGAAAGGAACCCAGGGCCATTCTGGTCAGTCTTTTCTGGACCCAATTAAGTAGGTCACCATCAAAACCAATAACAACTATTGAAAGACTTTCTAAACATTTTGGAAGTTATTAGCTGGACATATGCAATACAGAATCTCTGAGTAATGTCTACATTGTCCTTCTGTCTGTCATACCTCCTGCTTAGTTGAGTCAGGAGGCCAACACCTCTTATAAGAGTGTCAGATAGATGTAGAGAAAGCTTGTTGTACTAGAAAAAATATGAAGAAAAAGGATTTTTCATAGAGTTGGACAAATACATTGGTCTATAAAAATGGTACATCTCCTTCAGAAGTCAAACTGGGAACACATGAAGAGATGCCTTCAGCTTCTGGTAAAGGTGGAGTGACAGAAATAAGACTGGCCTTTCTGCCCAAAAACTCACCCTAGCCTTCTCCCCTGTCCCCCCAAAAAATAAAAAGATAAAAGGCATAAAATATCAGTTTTCAAGACACTGGAAATCGGGCAGTGAGAGATGAGAAACAAACAAGGTGAGCCCTACCTTGGGCCCAGCTTACTGCTTTCAGAGTTTCCAGGCTGAGCACAAGGAGGGGATCTGAGGCCAACTGCTTGGATTGTGGAGATGCTGCTGAGTGTCCATGGAGAGCAAGGCAGCTAGGGTTCATAGGACACATTTAGTGATGAGAGAGATGAACAGAGAGAACCCAGGCATTTGGAAAGCGTTTCTTTCAGGTAGTCAGCTGAGTTCTGATATGAGCATGTTTGAGGAGAAATGCCTGAGATGAAAAAAAGAAACCTTGGAAAAGATCATGGGACAGTGCCGGGTGTTCACCTGGTACAGGCAATTGTACTCACTCCCCAAGCCAGACAGGACTACTCACAAGGGTCAGTGAGAAGGACACGCAAAGAAGACCGTGCCTTACTACTTGGATTAATCAGCCTTAGAGTGACTTACCTTAAAAAAATCATAAAACCCAGATTCAAAGAAATCAAACTGTTTACACGTCACTTAATTCTATGTCAGAACAAAATTCAAGAAGATTTATAGGAATACCAAAATAATTGGTCCGTAGGAAGGTAAAGTTTGGCAATATCTGGCATCCAACCAAGAATGTCAGGCATGCAAAGAGGCAGGAAAACGTGACATAAGGAGAAGAATAGTTAGTGAACCAAAACTGAACCAGAACTGACGCAATGTTAAAATCAACAGAGAGGACTTTACAACAGTTTTCATGACTGCATTACAAATGTCCAAAGAATTGTAGAAATGTGGAATGTATAAAAATGGCCAAAATAAAACTTTAGAGATGAACAAAATATGAGATAACTTCTGATATAATAAAGTCACCAAATGGAATTAAAAAGACATGACTAACTGAAAACATCTGAAATGAAAATCACAGTTTAATATTTAATGCATAGTATCACTGAATGTTAGGACAATTTTAAGAGGCCTAACATGGGAGTGTTTGAAGTTCCTGAACAGAGCAGAATGCTTTTTGAAGAAAAAATTTTTGAAGAAAAAAGAAAATATTCTAATTTCAGTGAGAATTATAAAGCCACTGATCCAAGGAGGCAAGTACAATTGCCTATACCATGTGAATACCAGGCACTGTCCCATGATCTTTTCCAACATTCCTTTTTTTCGTCTCGGGCATTTCTCCAGAAACATGCTCATATCAGAACTCTGCTGACTACCTGGAAGAAACCCTTTCTAAATGTCTGGGTTCTCTCTGTTCATCTCTCTCATCACTAAAGCACAAGGAATATGAAAAAAACCCACACCTAGCACTTTACTATTAAACTGCTTAAATCCATAGAAAAAGAAAAAAATCTCTAAAGCAGCCAAAGCAATAAGGTGTGCTAGATATGGAAAACAAAAATAAAGGCAGTAGAGCAACATCTTTAAAAGACTGAGAGAAAAAAGAAAGTCGACATGCAATTCTATTAATCTTCCCTCATGAAATATCTTTCAAAAATAAAAGATATGATGAATAATGTCACTTACAGACATACAAATGCTGAAAGACTTCATCACCAGAAGATCCACAACATAAGAAATGTTAAAGGAGTCCTTCAGGAAAAAGGAGACTGCACCAGATAGAATTCTGGATGTATATAAAGGAATCAAAGACAAAATATGGTATCTGCATGGAAAATATATAAGAATTTTTCTTATCAAGAAAATCTCTTTAAAAATATGGGATAGTTTAAAGAAAAGTAATAACCTTGGATTTGGGGTTTATAATACCTGTGGAGTAAAATGCATGACAATGATAGCATAAAGGCAGGTAATGGAGAAATGTGAAGAGGTGTGATCACTTGAGGGCAAACTGTGGTAAGTTACAGATGTCTGCTCTAAAGCCTAAAGCAGTCACTGAAACAACAGAAGAGTTATGGCTAATAAGCCAAGGAAGGTTAGAGAATGGAACCATAGGTAAAACCATGTAAACTCTCTTATAGAAGAATTGTCCTTCTGGCACTCTACCCATATGCCTGTGTACAAGAATTACGACTGCAGTACTCTTTGTAATAATAAAAGCACAGAAGCAAATTAATTTCAAAGACTTGCTCCTGCTAAATTACTTCAGCCGTGCTCGACTCTTTTCACACCTATGGACCGTAGTCCGCTAAACTCCTCGGTCAATGGGATTCTGCAGGCAAGAGTACCGGAATGAGTTGTCTGCCATTCCCCAAGCCAGGGATCGAACCCGTGTCTCTTAATGTCTCTTGCAGTAGGCAGGCGGGTTCTTTACCACAAGCACCATCTGGGAAGCCCTCAAAAAAACCATACCTTCCCTGACTGGGAATCAAACCTGGGCCACAGCGGTGAAAGTGACAAATCCTAGTCCCCAGACCACCAGGGGACCCTACTGTAAACGGGGGTCAATAAATACTAGTACAAACAATAGATGAAACCTCACTGTTAAAAGGAACTCAGAGGGTAACGATGAGATGTTGACTCTCCTCTCTTTTCGCGAAATTCTGGATTCCAAATGACCTGTTTGCTCATGGGTTCTCTTGTGAGGATAAGATCAGCAGTGAACTTGACTTAGGTTCTCCTGTTGTGGACAAGACGTCGGCGACAAGAAGGGTAAAGAAGGCGAGGCCTTCCTCCATGTTTACGTAGAAAGGATGAATGAATAACCAGAAATAAGAGCGAACCCTTAAACTATACCCAAAAACATCGTAGAGGTAATCGTCCCTGGGTGGGCTCGAACCACCAACCTTTCGGTTAACAGCCGAACGCGCTAACCGATTGCGCTACAGAGACTTGAAGGGTGCTAAACAGTAACTGGTCCTTCCATTCCGGGAGCAGCCACTCCCTTTCGCAGGACATCGGCTCCGGTTCCTAGCCTCAGACAACCGGAGAGGTGGAGTCGATGCAGCGTGTTCGTTCCCGCGGGGAAGCCTGGCGTCAGGCCGACTCGAAAGTAGAAGGGCAGCCGAGCTTTGCCGCCGTGCCTTGCTCCCCACCGGCAGCAGATGCAGCGCCCCGGAGACGCCCCGAGCCTGAGCCGAGGGGGTGCCGAGGGAAGCTGACCCCCGCCCCCACCCCCTGGGTGGGCTCTGTGACGGCTCCGCGTTTGCTCCGCGTTCGCTCGACCATAGGAGAAGGCGATGGCACCCCACTCCAGTACTCTTGCCTGGCAAATCCCATGGACGCGGGAGCCTCGTAGGCTGCAGTCCATGGGGTCGCTAAGAGTCAGACACGACTGAGCGACTTCACTTTCACTTTTCACTTTCATGCATTGGAGAAGGAAATGGCAACCCACTCCAGTGTTCTTGCCTGGAGACCCCTGGGGGAGCCTGGTGGGCTGCCGTCTATGGGGTCGCAAAGAGTCGGACACGACTGAAGCGACTTAGCAGCAGCAGCAGCACTCGACCATCTTCGCCTCTGGGCAGCTCTTTAGTAGATGTGATCGGTTTGGCTGCAGCAAGAAAGAGATCAGGTCTAAAGAGGAAACGTGAAAAGGTGCGAGAGCAGCTGGCAAAAGCATGGATGAGACAACCCAGGAAGCCTGTGAGGCACAGGCCATATCCTGAGAGATGAAAATTGTTTTTATTAAGTAGCTGAATAGGGAGGCAGAACCAGAGAAGGGCATAAAGGAGAGAAAAGCATGAGCATGTGCGTCTAAGAATTAAACAGCAACAATAATGTGGATATGTTTATGTCAAAGAAATTACCTGCGGGCCTCTGGCGCATCGTGACTGTATAGTGGTTAGTGCTGTGTTGTGGCTTCATTACTGAGAGGGTAACAGGCAGGAAGGTCAGGGTCTCCACACGGAGGAAATAGGCTGCAAGTGTCAGACATTTTTTCTCTCTGCCTTAAGGGGCAGGAGGAAACAAACTAATGTTACATTTTTTCCCCCTTCTCCATACAAATTTAAAAAGAGGTTTCTCTTAAAATTCTGTGTTGCCATAATGACACCTGGTTCCACCTGAACTTAACCTTTCTCAAACCTTGAACTAACCAATGCATTTTCCTTATGGAAATGTTTGTCTTAAGCTATGTTAATGTACTATGTATTTACCCTAGACTCAGAACCGACTTGACAAACCAGTATGTCATACATTGTTCTCCTAATCTGTGTTAATGAAACTATATATTTGTATGGAAATCTATCTGTCTTCAAGATTCATGCCCATCGTTTTACGGCTCAGGATGACTCACCTGGTGCCATTCTCTGAGTTTTGAGACATTTCCTTTCTTAGCAGACTGCTAGTAGATATATACCATCCATCTAAAGACTGGCAGGGGGGGTACTCTTTCTGCCCACTTCTGATGTCTATGTCAGAAGCTTTCTCTATCTCTTTTATACTTTAATCAAACTTTATTACCCAAAAGCTCTGAGTGATCAAGCCTCGTCTCTGGGCCTGGATTGAGTTCTCCTCCTTCGGAGGCCAAGAATTCCGGTGTCTTTCGTGGTTCAGCAACAACCTTTCAATTACACTTGGTACAAATCCAAGTTACAGCAACTTGGTCAGAAGCGGTCAGAGAGCAGAGTTTACTCCTGGCCACACAGCGCAATGCCAGGAGAAGAGGAGTAAGTCCCATAGCGCACAAACCTGCCAGTGGCTGGTCAAAGCGAAACCAAGGATGATTGCTTGTCTCACTATTGAGCATGAAATGTCCCTAAGGGTGAAATACCGCCTCTTAGGGAGACTTGTCTGAGCTTAGCCATTTTGCTGTTAAAGATGATTCAAATACTGGTGAGGGTTTTTACACTAAATGAGAACAAGTTTGTATAAAATGCAAAATAGTTTTTATGGTCTACACCAGCTTGTCTTCATTCTCCAGCCACTAATTTTGAACTATATAGTTCATGTAGAGTTAAAAGCACAAATCTTTAAAACACAGTTTGTGGAATTTTAGCAAACATAATTGTTAGGGGAAGCACACTGATTGAAACCTTCCACCCTGTCCAGGCACCACAGTAACCATTTGCATAAGTTGTTTTAGGACTGGAGGTCCTGGTAAGGAACATGGTACTAATAAGCCTCCCCCAACCAGAAGAGTCTGGGAAAGGTCAAAAGGAGACACCACAGGTCCGACCACCTCCCAGAATCCTTCTCTCTAGCATCCATCTTGGCTGAACAAGGCATGCACCACCAGGAAGGACTCTGAATCATTATGATTGGCTAAAGACAACCTGGAAAATAATCCCATCACCATAAAACCGAGACTGCGAGCTCCTGCTTCCCTTACTCTACTGCTCTCCACCCGGGTGCCCTTCCCAATAAAATCTTTTGCTTTGTCAGCACATGTGTCTTCTTGGACAATTCATTTCCGAGTGTTAGACAAGAGCCCAGTTTCGGGCCCTGGAAGGGGTCCTCCTTCCTGCAACATAATCATCACCCAGATCAAGTTATAGAAAATAGCCATCATCCCAGAAATGTCCTCTGAGCCCCTTTCCAGGCACTTGTTAACCAATCTCAGTTAGTTAATTGCTATTGTGAAGTCTATTGCAGAGGTTACTATTGCTACTGAAATTTAATTGAATGAATGTACATTTTTTTGTATCTGGCTTTTAAAATATTATTTTCATTAAGCATATCTGTATTATTGTGTACATGTGCGTGTGTGCTAAGTCAGTTCAGTCATGTCCAACTCTGTGACCCTATAGATTGTAGCCCAGGCTCCTCTGTCCATGGATTCTCCAGGCAAGAATACTGGAGTGGGTTGCCATGCCCTTCTCCAAATATTACTGTGTATACCACTTCTTACTTTTGGTACTATTGCATTGATTTTGGTGTTATTGTTATTGATGAATATTGTTGGTGTTTTGGTGAATATTCTGTACCAGTCTTTTTTGTGTACTTTTGCATTCACAGAAGTACTGCTACTGCTGGGTCATGGAGTAGCTGCAAGTTTAACTTTATTAGAAACTGACAAACAGGGCCTTAGAATGGTTTCAAACCAGCAACTATGGTTGCAGTTGCTCCACATTCTTGTCAGCATTTGGTGTACTGATTCTTTTAAACATAACCATGCTGGAGGCTGTGTGATGATACCTTCTTATAGTATTAATGTGAAATTCCCTAATAAATAAAAATATCAAGAATACTGTCTTATAACTTTTGGTTATTAAGATGTCTTCCTTTATGATCCAGTAAGACATCAGCTTAGCCTTACCAGAAGGAAACCGGGTGGGAAAGTCCATCGCCACAGTGCAGGTAGATCCTCCCCAGACGTCTCTTGAGACAAGAGACCCAGACTCCGGGTGTTTGGAGCAGCAACAGGTGCAGATCAATGACTAGCACAGCACCAGCCTACCCACCTGGCCTCCCAGGTCTTTGCCATCTCCATGCACTTGTCAATTGAGCGAGAGCAGAATATATATTTTAAATATTCTCTTTCATTCAATTTATATTCATTTCCCTGAGTAACATGACTTTTCAATTCATCTCACTACCACAAATGCAAAATTATTATTAGGACCATAATCAGAAGTTAGGTATAAAAATCGATCCCAGAATACCAAAAGGATGATGATCTAGGCAACTTCTCCAGCTGCTCTTAATTCAACTTCCCATGGTCTCTGCCCTGCAGAGGGGATGTTTTCCTCTCTCCCATGGACACTCCAGCTGAAGACCTGTTGGAACAAATGTTGCTTCCACTGTAGGGCAAGAGGAGAGCCAGGGAGAGGGGAGGGGGGGATGATGCAGACCAAGGATGCAGAGGCAACAGGTGGAGTACATGAGACAGCGCTGAGGCTGTGGGTCCATCCTTCTGGTGGGTGGGCTATGGGTTCTCCTGTGTGTGGGAGAGGGTATGGGGGTGTGTGGGAGAGATTTGGAGGGTATTCTCTTGAATTCCTTTGGGGAAAGCAGTTTAGAAGAATATCGAAGGGCAGGTGGAGGGGAGGGTTGTGACCCCCAAGTGAACCTAGAAGGGTCGGGGGCTGCACTGTGCCTACTACAGGTTTTGTGCCCCCTAGTTACCTTGCAAGAGAAATGCCATGATCTTGAAGGTGTTTTCCCAGAGGGTAAGCCTAGTCTGTTGTACTTGTGAAAGCTGATGGCTGTGATTTCCCCACCTGTGGGAGGGACATGGTGCTGTTGCAGGAAAGGGGACCCCTTCCAGGGCCCGAAACTGAGCTCTTGTCTAACACTCGGAAATGAATTGTCTGAGGAGACACATGTACTGACAAAGCAAGAGATTTTATTGGGTAAGGGAACCCAGGAGAACAGCTCTGTCACATGGCTTGCAGTCTTGGGTTTTATGGTGATGGGATTATTTTCCGGGTTGTCCTTAGTCAATCATTCTGACTCAGAGTCCTTCCTGGTGGTGCACGCCTTGTTCAGCCAAGATGGATGCCAGAGAGAAGGATTCTGGGAGGTGGTCAGGCAGGTGGTGTCTCCTTTTGACCTTTCTTGAACTCTTCTGTTTGGTGGAGGCTTATTAGCTCCCTGTTCCTTACCAGGACCTCCTGTCGTAAAACAACTCATGCAAATGGTTACTATGGTGCCTGGCCAGGGTAGGCGGTTTCAATCAGTGTGCTTCCCCTAACAGTGCTAGTGAGGGGTTTGAGTTGCTGCTCTCTCCTGATATCCCTTGGTTCATGGCAGATGACACCTCTTCCATAATGCCTCATTGTGCTTTGCTGACCCAGGGCAAGAGCCACACCACTCCGTGTACTCAACTGCCTGGGAATTAGGGTAAGCACCTGCATTTTCATGGCCCTCCTGTTTCATGACCAACGTGTATAGATGGGTCCTACTTCTTTTGCTAAGCCTCCTGACTGTGATGTCTGTGGGCACGCAGGTTCCCCACCCATTGGGCTTGGCACTTTCCTGGGGAGCCTCTGAGGGCTGGCTGGCAGGCACCAGCAAGAGAGAAGCCACACCTCAGGGGTTGTGGAAAAACATGGGAAATGTGGCCCAGAGTCCTCATACCTCTGGGGCCAAGTGCAGGTCAGGTGGGGGTGGTGGAGGCACCACTTCCAGGAACAAGGAGGCCAGAGGCTCTCCGGACCAAGGGGCGTTTTCCCTTCCAGGCCTAGCCAATTCTAAGGCCTCTCATATGACTTTCCCTTCTCCCTTTCCCTTCTCCACACCAGCTGTGTTCTTGGGGAGTGTAAGCCACGTCTCCCAACAAGCAGAAATCTCCCAACAAGTGAAATGTCCCAACACACCTCTAGAGCTTGGGGAAGGAGTTGGATCAATGTTTTCTAACAACAGGACAGAGAACTTGTGGCGGCTGTGTTAGGGGAAGCACACTGACTGAAACCGCCCACCCTGGCCAGGCACCATAGTAACCATTTGCATGAGTTGTTTTATGACAGGAGATCCTGATGAGGAATCCGGAACTAATAAGCCACCACCAATGGAAGAATTCGGGAAAGGTCAAAAGGAGACACTGCGTGTCCGTCCACTTCCCAGAATCCCTCTCGCCAGCATCCATCTTGGCTGAGTGATGCGAGTGCCACCAGGAAAGACTCAGAATTAGAATGATTGGCCAAAGACCACCCGGAAACTAATCCCATCACCATAAAACCCGAGACTGTGAGCCAGGTGGCAAAGCAGTTCTCCTGGGTTCCCTTACCTCCTGCTCTCCACCTGGGTGCCCTTCCCAATAAAATCTCTTGCTTTGTCAGCACATGAGTCTCCTTGGACAATTCATTTCCAAGTGTTAGACAAGAGCCCAGTTTCGGGCCCTGGAAGGGGTCCCCCTTCCCGCAACAGCTGGAGGCAACCTCTTGCTTTGTTGGTTCTCTTGGCTGATACGACGGCCCAGAATGATGCTCCTCCTTGAGGGGTTGGGTGGCACAGCCCAGGGGCTTGACCAGGCTGGTGTCTCTCCCACTGCTTCTTAGGGAACAGCAAGAAATCCTACAGGTCCATTCTTACAGAAGAGATGCCCAGAAAATGCTCCTGTGGAGCCCAGACTGTGCACTAAACCGCTTTGGAATGATGATTCCATGGGTCATTCTTCCTTTAGTGAACCTTGGAGAGTGGAGAAATAATTGACGATGCTACGCCCTTCACTGGCAGTAAAAATTTCACTTTGTTCTGACTTGCCTCACTGTTCCCCTCCACTCCCTCACTCCAGCATAGAAGGTCACTGATGTTGCTTTCCTGGACAATTTTTCGTCCTTGGCTCCCTTATAATAGACATTTATTCTCAAATAACTTGTGAAGTTACACAAGAAAGTTATAGTAGAAAGGTATTCATATTAGCCTTTCCCAATACTGTAGCTTGAAATCACCCCAATGTTCATCATATGTGAAGTAGCTTTACGTTAGTGTAATGCTTATCATTAACACCAAAGTAAGAGAGAAATGCAAATACACACATATGTATACATATATGTATATGTGTATATATATATATATATATATATATAAAACATAATGTTGGTTGATAATAGCTAGATAGAAAACTATACACGCATTCACTTGAACTTGAAGAAAGAACAAAGCCAAATTAGGTGATAGTTGACATTAGAATTGTTTAAAGTAGTAGGGGATGGGTGGGCATTATCTGGTAAGTGTATCAAAGGGCCACGCTTGAATGACAAAAAAAATTTGTCTGTTGTGATTCTGGTAATGATTACACATTGAAATATTCTAATAGCCGCCCTTTACTGTTTTGTGTATTTTGTTCTGTGAACACATTTTAATAATTTCCTTTTCGGATAAAAACTGTGTGTAGGACGTCAGAGAATCCAGCGAAGACAATGACTGAATTGGAGTATATTATAAATTCTTTATTTAAATTCTATTCCGTTTTGTGTAAAAAAGCCTTGCTGCTATTTGAAATATTTTTGCTGCTGCTGCTGCTGCTAAGTTGCTTCAGTCGTGTCCGACTCTGTGCGACCCCATAGACGGCAGCCCACCAGGCTCCCCAGTCCCTGGGATTCTCCAGGCAAGAACACTGGAGTGGGTTGACATTGCCTTCTCTGTGAAACAGTTCTACACACACACACACAAAGATTCTTGTCTGAGTACACAATTTCTTTCGTGGAAGCTACACACAAGACTCATTTAGAGTTTGAAACTGATCTTTAGATATTTTCTCGTAAATGGTGAGACCTGGATCAAGTCCAGAGTGCTTCAGCCTGAGCACCATTGGGTTGACTTCCGCTCTCCTGACCTTACTCCGTTTGGTGACTAAAGAGTCTACTAAAGAGTTGTTGCAGGTACAAAGCAAAAGAAATACTGCCGTGACTCGGATTCGAACCGAGGTTGCTGCGGCCACAACGCAGAGTACTAACCACTATACGATCACGGCACGCCACTGTGCTGACAGCAAACTGCGTCTTTGCGCTCCTACATTTAAGTATAGCTGTTTCGTTGAACCACCGTCAAGTACTCCTGCGTTTCCGTCATGTCTTCCTTCCGTTATTCTCTTCCTCTTCTGATGTATTTTTCATCTCTTCCAGCCCGCGCCTCAAAACAGGTCTCCTGAGAAGTATCTTTGCTTTGACCTTGCCTCTCCTCCTCCCTACATTTCCGCATTTGACCGATTTTCCCCAACGCCTCCGTCCGGCTCACGCCCACCGACCGCAACCTAGCGGAGGGAGGGCAGTGCCAACGGCTCAGGAGGTCAGATGAAGGCGGAGAAAAGAACCGAAAGAACGACTACTGAGCCCACCGGGCGCTCAGCTTCCCTCGGGCCCTCCTCGGCTCAGGCCCGGGGCGTCTCCGGGGCGCTGCATGTGCAGCGGGTGGGGGGCCAGGCGCGGCAGGGACGTTCGGCGGGACATCTGCCTTCGGAATGCCCAACTTCCGGCTTCCCCACGGGTTCCTCCCGTTTTCATAGGCTTTGGATCGGGTACTGCTGTCCTGCTAAAGGCAGGGAGCTCCCCCTAGAGTGGAAAGCGCGCTTGCTTTCTGCCGGATGAAGTTGTGGGGGAGGTAGAAAACAGACTTAATCGTGCTGGAGTCTCTGTGGCGCAGTCGGCTAGCGCGTTCGGCTGTTAACCGAAAGGTTGGTGGTTGGAACCCACCTAAGGACGCTTTCGTCTCCTATTTTAGGACGTAATCTAAGGATTTGCGGTTATTTCTGTGTTGTACATTCTTTCTTGAAATCTTGGAACTAGGACTCCATTACCCTCCTTTTCATCTATGTCTTCTCAACAGGCTAACCTAAGGCATGATTATCGGTGATCCTCACATAAGAAGGTTGGCTCTGGAGAAAAACAGGTAGGTCACTTGAAAACCAGGATCGAAAGAATAGAGTTATTTCATCGTTGTCCTCCGGGTTCCTTTCAACGGTGAGGTTCCGTTCATTGTACCAGGTATTTATTAACCCCTTTACATATACCTTTAAAATTAATTCCCCTCCATTGTGTAGTTCCCTGGTGGTCTAGTGGCTAGGATTCAGCGCTTTCACCGCCGCGGTTCGGGTTCGATTCCCGGTCAGGGAAGGTGTGCTTTTTTGGTCTTGTTTTGTTTTTTGCGGCTTTGCAGGTGGCACTAGTAGTCAAGAACCCGCCTGCCTAAGCAGGAAACATAAGAGACGCGAGTTCCATCCTTGGGTCGGGAAGATCCTCCGGAGAAGGGCATGGCAACCCACTCTAGAATTCTTGCCTGAAGAATTCCATGGACAGAAGAACCTGGTGGGCCACAGTCCACAGAGGTGCAAAGAGTCGGACATTACTGAAGCGACTTAGCAGCACGAGTTTAAGTTTAAATTAAATATAAAGACGTTCCTTTTTCATAGCTTGGAATGTTGCCATTTTACTCATTTGGAGCTGTTATATAAAGGCATATTCTTTGTGCCACCTTTACCCACACATTTGATGTTTTTATATCAATTCCTGCAAAGGTGGAGAAAGCAGTGTAGCTCTGCTCTTGTTCAGTCACTAAGTCATGTCTGACTCTTTGCGACTCCATGGACTGCAGCACGCCAGGTTCCCTGTCCTTCACTATCTTCAGGAGTTTGCTCAAATTTATGTCCATTGAATCAGTCATACTATCTAGCCATCTCATCCTCTATTGCCCCCTTCTCCTGTCTTCAATCTTTCCCAGCATCAGGATCTTTGCCAATGAGTTGACTCTTCACATTAGGTAACCAAAGGATTGGACCTTCAGCTTTAGCATCTGTCCTTCAAATGAATATTCAGGATTGATTTGGTCTCCTTGCAGTCCAAGGCACTCTCAAGAGTCTTCTCCAATACCACAGTTCAAAAGCATCAATTTTTTGGTGCTTGGTCTTCTTTATGGTCCAACTCTCACATCAGTACTTGACTATTGGAAAAACCATAGCTTTGACTATATGGACCTTTATTATCTTTTAGGCTTTTAAATAGTTCAGCTGGAATTCCATCACCTCCACTAGCTTTGTTCTTGGTGATGCTTCCTAAGGCCCACTTGACTTCACACTCCAAGAAGTCTGGCTCTAGGTGAGTGACCACACCACTGTGGTTTTCCTGATCATTAAAACCTTTTTTGTATAGTTCTTCTGTGTTTTCTTGCCACCTCTTCTTATTTTCTTTTGCTTCTTCTGTTAGATCCTTACTGTTTCTGTCGTTTATCATGCCCATCCTTGCAAGAAATTTTCCCCTGATCTCTCCATTTTTCTTGAAGAGATCTCCAGTCTTTCCCATTCTATTTTTTTCTCCTATTTCTTTGCTTTGTTCACTTAAAAAGGCTTTCTTATCTCTCCTTGCTATTATCTGGAACTCTGCATTCAGATGGGTATATCTTTCCCTTTCTCCTTTGCCTTTTACTTCTCCTCAGCTATTTGTAAAGCCTCCTCAGACAACCATTTTGCCTTCTTGCACTTCTTTTTCTTTGGGATTCTCCTTTCTATAGGAGGCAGTTTTGGTCACTGCCTCCTATACAATGTGACAAACTCCTATCCATAGTTTTTCGGGCACTCTGTCTATCAGATCTAACCCCTTGAATCTATTCGTCACCTCTACTGTGTAATCATAAGGGATTTGATTTAGGTCATACCTGAATGGCCTAGTGATTTTCCCTATTTTCATCAAGTTAAGCCTGAATTTTGCAGTAAGGAGCTGATGATCTAAGCCACAGTCAGCTCTGTGCCTTGTTTATGCTGATTGTATAGAGCTTCTCCATCTTCAGCTGCAAAGAGTACAATCAGTCTAATTGCAGAATTGACCATTTGGTCATGTCCTTGAGTAGAGTCATCTCTTGTGTGGTTGGAAAAGGATCTTTGCTATGACCAGTATGTTCTCTTGATATAACGGTTAGCCTTTGCTCTGCTTTTTTAGTTTATTAAGGAACCTCCATTCTGTTCTCCTAAGTGGCTATACCAATTTACATTCCTACCAAGAATGTAGGAGGGGGCCCACTCCACTTATTATCACTCAATTCTAACCAAGGGTATCACTACAACAATACTAAACACAGTAGAACAATGGAACCATACAAAGATGACCAGGAACTTCAGCATACTGAAATTATGGATTTCTGGTACCATACCACTTTCTTGTGCCCACATATACAAATTAAAAAACACTTCTTACTTCCTCCTTCCCACATATTAATCAGGCATTTATTTTTTTCAGTGAAACAAAGCAAGCCTTAAACTACCTTGGAGGCCTCAGTTTAATGTCCCACTTGCCTCATCATTCCTCTACTTCCTCTCATTAGATTTTCATTTATTTGTGCCCTCCTGCAGCATTTCCTTTTTCAAACCCCTAGCCCCCTCTCTCAGGAACAGAGAATGGAGAATTGTATTATTGTTGACATTACAGACTTGTTCCCTGGATAGAAATCAACTCAAAGAAGAGCATTTTTTGGTCCATCCCAGGATTTTGTTTTTGTTTAAAAAAAGCTTAGAAAAGTAACACTTAAATATTTGCTTTTCTGACAAAGAGAAATTTGAAGTAACACTGCTGGCCTCTGGGTATTAAGCTGAATGGAAGCTTTTACATTCTCCATGGTGCTGAGGAGAAATAACAGTCAAAACTGGTTGGAAGGAGGCTTTTGAGTCCATAGACATGTCACTTCCACTAAAGGGAAGTAATGTTTCCACCACTCCATTTGTAGTTGGAATATGCAGAAGCTTTTATTCTGAAGGAGGTAAGGAGCAAGTTATGGGAGGGCGGTTGACTCAGTCTGGCCTTGAAGTCATTTAACTAACAGGTGTTCTCGTGAGCCCCCAAATTGTTCTGTGACATGGCTTCCTCAGTCATGTCTCCAATGTCTGAAACCTCCTGAGACCTCCAGAGCTAGAGTGGTTTGAAAGAGCAGAGGATGAAAGAAACACTAACCTAGGTTCTCATAAGCACATTCCAGAGTGTGGTGTGAAGACTTCCAGTCCCTTGGGCTATCAACTAAGTGGGTTTGGAGCATGAACCTACTTGGAATCAAAGCTTCCTATTGAGTCTTTTCAGGTAGATTCCCTACATGGTTGACTTTTGCTGTCATTTCAACAGTGATCTCATCCTCTTTGCCCTTATGATTGAAATCAAATAGCAAAAAGCCCTAATTAGTAGAGTATTGGTGGACATAAAAGAAATATTTTCATCCAAAGCTCTGGGAATTAAAGGTAAAATTTGCCTTCGAAGTAGTTTTCTTATGTTGGCAGAATTTAGTTCTTTGTAACTGTGTATCCTTGGAAGGCAGATTGGTGTGCTCTAAACCTGTTTCCACCTCTTGCTTAGTTCAGTGAGCTTAGGTCTAACTCCAGGGTTCCTTTGGGATCCAAGATGTCTTTATATTTCTTGTATTTTCAAACAGAACCTTTCTGAAAAGAGTACATCAGTGTCTTTCCAAAAAAGAGATGATTCTACCCAGTTTTTTTTCACATTGAGGCAACCGGTCCACTGTAGTGCCCCACCCTCTCCTGAATTCAGTGCTCCAAATTTAGACTATGTGATGTCCAAAATTCAACTGCATCATATACCAGGAGCAATATATCCAGAGAGAATTAAGACAGTGCTTCAGCGGAAGGAGAGCATAGGCTTCTGCTTGGGGCCTGTATTGCCTTTCCCTGGAAGCAAGGACCCAGGATTTTCACATCTGGATTAGCATCCCACATCTCAGTCAGGAGTCAGAATCTCAAATCTCCTGATTTGAAAACAGAATACCAGTTGAAAGTTTTCACCCCTTGAATCTGGGAGCTCCTGGATGCTTCCTGCAGGAGTTAGGGCACATGCACAGATCAGAGACGTGAGAGAGCTCTGTGCAAGCCAAGATCAGTGGGACTCCTCCCCTCCGGCACCCTTTATTCCCCTTCATTTCATTGCTCTGCCAGCTCGTTTCTCTTAAGCTTCAGTGTTTCTTTCTCACTTTCCCTCGGAAATGGGAGATCCCTCTGGATCTTGTTATTTTCCTTTGTTCGGTTTCATCAGATTTCAAGTCTAATAGTCTAACCAGGTCTTCATGTTTTAAACAGTTCCATAGCCAAGCCTGGAGGTCTCAGGGCATTTGGCTGTTTTAAAATGATAAATCTCTTATCCAAGTCAGCTCTTGATTACATGCTTGAATTGAACAAAAGACCAGCCATGAGGCCAGTGTGAACTATTCTCATCACTGGGCTACCACCTAGTGGAGGATCAAGGTCCAGAAAACACAGACTGCCATAGTGACTATACTTCTTTTGATTTTAGATTCTTTATCCCCTTAGTTGGTTCTTGTTGCCCTAATGGCCCAGGAGCAAGTGACAAGAATGAAGACAGAAAACGAAATCTGGTGCAATGGGTCAGGGGACCTGCAGCCTCTACTGGACTGAGGTGCAGAGTCCACTCTGAGTCCAGCTCTTAGTCCTAATTGAAGACTACAAGACTTTCTCAGATCTTACCTTTCTCAAGACACATGCTGTGTTAATCATGTACCCCTAAATGTCATGGACTACACTGACATAGTCCAGATCTCCTTGTGTTTACCCCAGGCCGTTCCCTTCTGGGCTAGTCTTTGGAACAATTAGCAAGTGCATAGGCAGCGTTCTGGAGAAGGAAATGGCAACCCACTCCAGTATTCTTGCCTAGAGAATCCTGTGGACAGAGGAGCCTGGTAGGTTGCTGTCCATGGGGTCGCACTGAGTCAGACATGACTGAAGCAACTTAGCAGCAGCAGCAGGCAGCACTCAGGCCTGATGTCGACCCAGTGTTCCAGGGTCCATGCTTTCATGATCCCAGTCATACTCCCTTCTGGGTCTGGCCTTGGGGTTTGTAACAAGGAGATTATTCTTAAGAAAAACATGAAAGATAATCATTAACATAATTTCTTAATATATGCTGTTTTTCCAGATGCTATTTCTGTGGAATTTCTCAAGGCTGTGAAAGTACATTATTAGGAATTCCCACTACAGGTTCTTATAGGAAAGTATCTCAGATGGAAAGTAGGTAGAAACTGCTTTTGTGAAAGACTTTCACGTATCCTTTTATTTCAACATCTATGGAAGGGGAAGAAAAAACCCCATCAAGTGTGTCCCTGGATTCCTCTGGAATCCTGGCTGTAGAAGCTTGGTCACTAACCCAGGTTGGAGAGAAGTACAGTTGAATATGAACCACAAATCAAGATACCTCAGACTGGAGCCAGGACTGTTCAAGACCAGGGCCTGACAGGGCCAAGCGCCATTGTTTCTTGGGCTGTTAAAGCATAGGTTCAGTAAGTGTTAAGTAAACTAAATATGTGAAAATCCTTTAGCAGTTCCAGGGTGGTTTTAGAGTAGAACAATGTTGCATACTGCCAGATTCTTAAAAAAGACATTCCCAAAATAGTTTTTAAAAATTTAACAAGATTATCTTAAAAAAAAAAAAAAGACTAAGCACCATTATTACAAGGCAGCCATCTACCTAACAACAGTGATTCAGACAACTCTGGAAAGCTCTTGACAATTATGCCCTACTTTTGAGGAGATAATTTACCACTTGCTCCCTTCACCCTCCCACCACAGGAAAGATTCTTCACTTTTTTGTGGAGTCAGAAGCATTTACAATGCTGGTAGGAATTTAAATTAGTGCATCCACTATGGAAAAAGTGTAGAGATTCCTTTAAAAATTAATAATAAAACAGCCATATGATCCAGCTATTCCATTAATGGGTCTTTACCTAGAAAATACAAACCCACTAATTGGAATAGATATATACACCCATATGTACATCACAGCATGATTTACAATAGTCAAAATATAGAAACAACCCAAGTGTCTATCAGATGAATGGATAAAGAAGATGTGGCATATATACACAACACAGTACGCCTCGGCCTTAAACAAAATCTGCCATTTGCTACAACATGGATGGACTTGAGGGTATTATGCTAAGTGAAATAAGCAAATAAATACAAATACTATGTGATTTCACTCATATATGGAATTTTTAAAATGTTTTAATGAATGAACAAACCAAATCATACAAAAACAAGCACATAGGTACAGAAAACAGAGTAATGGTTACCAGAGGGGAAGGAGGAGGAGGGAGAGGGAAGTGAGTAAAGTAATTTGTTATAAAATGTTCTAGCAGGACACAGAGAGCCAGGCTAGAACCAAGGAAACAGCTTCACTTTCTTGAAGGGTCTCTCCCAAGGTGAGTGGTTCCAGCACTCAGTTTAACCCAAGACCCCACAGCCCACTAAAGCAACTAAGCTGAGTCCACAGGGCAGCAGGTCTGAGCGGATACTAGCCTAGTCCTGTTCCTTCTAAAAACTCTAGGCCTGCCTGGCCTGCCCTATCAGAAGAGCAGAATAAATTTTCACCTGAAGCTTCTTATAGCCTACGGAGAACAGGGCAAAAGGACAAAATCTTCCCCTGGCCTTGGAGAACAGGTCCTGCAAAAGCTGGTTTTGAGGGACATGCCAAAGGAAGGGAGCAACAGTGGCCCAAAGAGTGATCCTGGGATGTCTGCAAGTTACTTTCAAATGGTGGAGTAAATCATGTATATGAAGAGAGAGTGAGAAAGCAAATGTGGGAAAATGTTAACTGTACACTTAGGTGAAGAATGAAAGTGAGAGGGTTAGCAGTGTCTGACTCTCTGCCACCCCATGAACTGTAGCCTGCCAGTCTCTTTTGTCCATAGAATTCTCCAGGCAAGAATTACTAGAGTGGGTAGCCATTCCCTTCTCCAGGGGAACTTCCCCACCCAGGGATCAAATCTAGGTCTCCCACATTGCAGGCAGATTCTTTACTGTCTGAGGCACCGGGGAAGTGAAGAATATATACTATTAATATACTTGTAAAATTGTATAGGTTTCAAACTTTTTTTTTTTCTTTTTCTTTTTAAAGGAGTAATTGGTGCTCAGTATGTCTTTTTAAAGGAGTAATTGGTGCTCAGTATTTCTTTTTAAAGGAGTAATTGGTGCTCGGGTCCCAAGTTCTCTTTAGATGGACACTCAAAGTGAGATTTTGGGTTTCTGAGATCAAGGGAGGAGTGGAGGTGAAGGGCTGGGCAGGCTGCTCCTCTCATGCCCTCCCACCACTCTGGGAGGTGCCCTGGCCCTGCGGCCCAATCTCACTGACTTAAGGGTTCAATGCAGAGATTTTACTGCATGGGGACACTGGGGTGCATCACACTTGTGGAAAATGAAAGTGTTAGTCGTGGACTGTAGCAGGCCAGGCCCTTCTGTCCTTGAAATTTTCCAGGTCAGAATACTGGAGTGGGTTGACAACTCCCGGCTCGAAGGTATCTTCCCGACCTAGGAATACGAACTGAGGTCTCCCGCATTGCCGGCAGATTCTTTACGGTCTGAGCCACAAGGAGCAAGGGAAAAGTCTGTACGCGGAGATGAAAGCAAAAGAGACACTTCGATTCCCTGACCGGGAATCGAACCCGGGCCGCGGCGGTGAAAGCGCCGAATCCTAGCCACTAGACCACCAGGGAACCACGTGCTGTATGCATCATAAATTTCAATAGGAAATCTGAAAAGAGTGTGCGGTGTCTCTCGCCCTCCTATTCTGAGTCCTGCACCCCACTCCAAGGAATTGTACCCGAAGAACGTTCCTTCCCTGCTTTCTCCAAATGAGGAGCTCCACACCAAAAGCCGGACGCTCTGCGTGACAGTGGACGCGCCCGCGAGGTCCGCCTGACCCTCACGTCCCCACGACTTGCCCGGTTCGGGCGCACCTCACAACTGCCCTGGAGACGCGCCTTTTCCCGGGGAGCGCGCGTGGAGAGCAGGTCGCCGGGGCGGGGGCAGGAGAGGCGGGAGGGGAGCCGCGCGGGTGAGACGTCGGGATCCCCAAGGTCACAAAAGACTCCTGGCGGGTGCAGGAACCCGGAGGGCTGGATAAACGCTTGCAAACAAGGCTCCGCGCCCAGACCTGGATTCCGTGCGGTCTTCCCCCACGACCTGCTGCCCGGCAGTTCTCCCGCCTTGGATGACGCCATCTCCAGTTCCCTGGGCTCAGGCCTCTAATTGTCCCAGACGCAGCGCTTTCCTCAGACCCACATCCAATTAGTCAGGACTTCGCGTTTGCTTCTCCGTCCATGTTTACTTCTGCCCACACAGTCCCAGTCCCTCCTTTTCGCGACTCTGGACTTGGGCAAACGACTCTCCCGAGAAAGGCGGTCCCTCTTTCCCCCTCCTCTGTCGGGGAAAGAACCACCGCTCCCTCGTCCAGTCTACGTGGAAGGGCAGCGCGCTGGACCGGACCGAAAGACCGCGAATCCGCTCCTCTGGCTGGACGTGAGAGGTGAAAACTAGGACCCGGATGGGAGGAAAGCAGGCGCATCTCATGTAACGTCGTGATCTAAAGCAGTTTTCAAGTCCGCCTCTTTGGGGACTCAGGCTCCAGCGCTGGTGAGGATGCTGCCGCGCGGTCGCACCCTCGACCGCATTCGGAGTTCCCGCGGAACCAGGCGGAGCCCCGCGGCCAGGGGGCCGGTGCGCACGCCGCCCGCGCCTCCCTCGGGGTCGGAGCCCTGAACCTCAGACCTGAAGGAAACGCGGTGACCGCCGCACTAAGAAAAGAAGAAACACCACTGCAGGAGAAAACGCACGTGCATCCCCAAGCGTGTTACCCTTTGCTTCTAAAGGAAACGAGAGGCAGACAGACACACAGACAACACTGCATTAAGTGTCTCAGCAAAAAGCAACTGCCTGCTGTGAGGCACGGAAACCCCTCCAGACGCCAGCTTTCTGGGAAAATTGCCTTGACCTCTGTCGTCCTAGGTTAAAATTCTTACTTCATGATCTGTTGAACTGCAAAATTATAAAAGGCGTTTCAGGCATTGTAAAAGGTAAAACAAAACTGTTTCTCAAGAAGAATCTCAAGTACAATGAGGGCAGAATGAACGACCTTGAGATCTGTCTGGGCCGAGCCTGGCTCCCCCGCGGCTTTATGCCGGGCCTGGTCTGCAAGCGAATTCAATACAGGCAGGAAAGAAAGTCTCGGCCTGCGTTGATGCTCGCTATTTTCAAACAGACAAAAGACCTGAGCCTTCAGCCTTTGCTGCTCTTCATGCTAAACGTGAAAGCGTGGTGAAAGTCTTGGACTTGAACTATATTGGACAACTAGAATAAGCCACAGCGGCAGGAACCTGAGAAACCCCGTTTGCCGCGGACGTCGGGGGAGAAGGACTGCAAGATCAGGAGCTCGGGAGCAGAGGGGAGGGCCGGGCCTCGGGTTCCCCGGTGAATTAGAAACACCGCTCATTTCCAAGAGCCAAGAGCACTGACTGACCGCCTGTCCGCAGCCGGGGAGGGGCGGCGTCTACACTGAAGGGCGTCCAGGTTGCTTGCGGCTCAGACGCGCCCATCACTCCCAGCTCCTGCGGCTTCTGGGAGATGGGAAGTCAGTGGAGTGATCTCTGGTCTCTGGCGCTAGGCTGAGGAACTGGAGACTCAGTTGGACTTGGGAGCCCCAGGGACCTCACTTCGGGGGAGGTGAGGAACCCTAACCCGAAGGAAGGTCTCTCGGGAGCTGCAATCTACGTGCTTGAGAGATCGAAGGTGCTCCCAGGGTCCTTTTTCTTTAAAAATTTTTGGTGGGCCAGTCTTGGCGACAAGTTCATTCCTTGTAGCTGTCGTTAGGCGTTAGTACTCACGTGGTTTCCCTAGTGTGGTTGTTATCATGTTCACCTAACACGGGAAAGGTCCCCCGGGCAGAAACAGGTTCCTTTTTTTTTTTTTTTTCTCCCTGAAACTTTCACCCCTGAACTCCCGTTCTTTTTTTAAAATGGGGCAAGTGGGGTGGGTTATGGCAGAACGTGTAGCTGCGTTTTTCTTTCCCCAAACCCAGGAGAAGTTCTCTTACTACCGTAAGCCAACTCAGCACTAGGAACCAGGCCTCCTTTCTTTGCTCTGAGTAAGGTCTTTAGAGGCCAGGCCACAGACATTCCAAGGAGGACACAGGAGAAGGCTCGCCTTCAGGTTATCTTTCCATCTGAAAATCCCCACACCTTCTCTTCAGGGGCCTAAATCTCCTCTACACATTGACAGGGATCATGTCTCAGAAAACCAAGAAATGCATCCCTGTGAGGCAAACTTGGCTTTCTCTCACCCCAGCACACTTGTGAAACAATTTGATTTTCATGACAGAAAAATAGAGAACGAATTCAACTCTGCATGGGGCTCAAACCAAAGACACAAAGATGAAGAATTTCATGCTCCACAAATTGAGCTGGTTGGGGAGGAAAGGGAGTTGGTACGTGTGCTTTTAACCAGGAGAGGTTCCCTGGAGTCAGGTCAGGAAACAGGAAATAAATGGATATGCTCATCACCCACTGAGAACCAAGTCTGCCTCTGATTCATAAGGCAACTGAGGTTTGAAAGAGACCATCACATTGGCTCCCCCAGCACACAGCGCTACAGCTAGAGTAGGATGGAACCCACCTTGTGGCCTGGCCTCTGAGCAAAGCCGCATTCAGGCAGGGAGGGAGTGGTGAGGGGTGATGAGCAGTGAGGCAACGACTGGGAGCCTTGCACAGCTGCATTCAGCCCTGGGCTCTGAGAATCACCTGTTTTTCTGCTCTCTGCATCTCTGAAATCTAATCTTTCCTGGGGTAGATTGCCTGTTGTTGCTGTTCAGTTGCCCAGTTGTGTCTGACTTTTTGAGGTCCCATGGACTGCAGCACGCCAGGCCTCCCAATCCCTCACCATCTTCCGGAGTTTGCCCAAGTTCACGTTCATTGCATCGGTGATGCCATCCTGTGATCTTATCCTCTGACGCCCTCTTCTCCTTCTACCCTCAATCTTTCCCAGCATCAAGGACTTTTCCAATGAGTCTGTTGTTCGCATCAGAGGACCAAAATACCGGAGCTTCAGCTTCAGCATCAGTCCTTCCAACGAGTATTCAGGGTTGATTTACCTTCAGATTGGCTGGTTTGATCTCCTTGTTGTCCAGGGGATGCTCAGGATTCTTCTCTAGCACCACAGTTTGAAGGCATCAATTGTTTGGGATTCTGCCTTCTTTACGGTCCAGCTCTCACAATCGTACATGACCACTGGGAAGACCATAGCCTTGACTATATGGACCTTTGTCTGCAGTAATGTCTGTGCTTTTCAACACACTGTCTAGGTTTGTCACAACTTTCCTGCCAAGAAGCAACCGTTTTCTGATTCCATGATTTCAGGGTGTTTTTGTAGCACAATTGGTTAACTTGTTTGGCTGTTAACTGAATGGTTCGTGGTTTGAGTCCACCCAGGGATGCATCTTTCCTGCTATAGATTGCAGCTCTACTTTTCCCCTTCATGAATCACTGCCTTGTGGGGGTGAAGGGGCTTGCCATAAGTCAATGAAGCTATGTAGAGCCACCCAAGACAGACTGGTTATAGCGGAAAGTTCTGACAAAACATGATCCACTGGAGGAGGGAATGGCAAACCATCCCTTGTGAGAACCTCATGAACTATGTAAAAGACTGCCTATCTCCACTTTACTTAAGTCTGGAGTTTTATATTGTTCCTTCATTTGGAGCATGACCTCATTCTGCTAACGCACTGTTTTTATTTCTCTACATCTGGTAGGGTGGTTATGTTCCTGGCCTTAGAGAAGTGGCCATTTGTAGGGGACTTCCATGGATCCCAGCAGCCTGCTACCCTCTCATCAGATTGATATGCTCTAGGGGTGCCCTGTATGTGGGCTGCATGGGTCCTTTTGTTGTGGCTGGCTGACCACAGTGCATGGTCTGGTAGGATTAGCTGGCTCCAGTCTCTTTGATTGCTAGGCCCTGCCTTGTTTGGGATCTGCAGCCACTGGTTAGCATGGCAGGGTCAAGAGGCAGCTGGCTGTGGAACCCCCAGGTGCTAGGGCTAGTACTGGCACACAGGTGGGCAAAGCCAGGTCCTGAGGTCTGGTCTGGCTGGAGGGCCCAGGAGTCCCAAAGTCAGACTGCTGGTAGGTGGGGCTAGATCCTGACAAAGGTGACTCTGAGGGGTCCAGACACTTCAATTGGCTGGCTAGTGGGTGGGGCTCGAGTCTAGTCAGTTCCAGGGCTGGTGAAAAAATAGGACAGTTTGAGAAAAGTAATAACCTTGGATTGTTGTTACTTGGATAGTTATAAACTTTGGTTTTTAACATATGCAAAGTTAAATGCAACAAAATAAATAAAGGCAGGAAGGGGAGAAATGTGAACTGGTATGACTTCACTTGAAGGTGGACTGTGGTAAGTTACAGATGGATGGCATAAAGCCTAAAGCAATTGCTGAAATAACAGGTTATAGCTAACAAGTCAACAGAGGCAAGAAAATTATATACATTGACTTATATACAAAACCACATATAATCTACGATAGAGCATTTGCTCTTCTGGCATTCTGTCCTATGGATGTGTATAAGAAAGATGACTGCAGCATTATTTGTAACAATACAAGCATGCATATGTGCTAAGTGGCTTTAGTCAAGTCTGACTCTTTGCGAGCCTAGGCTCCTCTGTCCATGGGATTTTCTGGCAAGAATACTGGAGTGGGTGACCTTGCCCTCCTCCAGGGGATATAGCCAACCCAGGGATCAAACTTGGGTTTCTTAGGCCTACCTGCTTTGGCAGGTGGATTCTTTACCCCTAGGGCCACCCAGGAAACCCATAATAAAATAGAACTAAGCTAATTCCAAAAGTATATGCAAAGGAGTAAATAAATATTATTACAAACAATGGAAGAAACTTCACGATTTATAGGAATTCACAGTTCAATGATGAGTCTAGTCTTTGAGAATTTCTCAATTGTGAGTAGCCTGTTTTCCTCCTGAACTCCTCTCGGAGGATCAGCGATGATCTGGGCTTAGGTTCTCCTGTGGTGCACAAAATACAAGGGACAGGAGAAATATAGTAGTGGAGGTTCCTGTCTTGGCCATTAAGGGAGGAGAGCTTCTGTAGAGAAGGCATGGCTACCAATCCTTTACATTCTATAGCGAGAAAGACTTATCCCTGGGAGGGACTTAGAACCACCAACCTTTTGGTTAAAAGCTGAATGCGCTAACTGATTGTGCCACAGAGACAATCAGAGGTCATATGTTCTCCTACCTCCCTGCTACCTCGTTCAGGTGGAGAGCAAGCACACCCTCTCCGCCTCACACTGAGCCACCCACCTTTCAGTTCAGTTCAGTTCAGTCACTCAGTCATGTCTGACTCTTTGCAACCCCATGAAATGCAGCACGCCAGGCCTCCCTGTCCATCACAAACTCCCGGAGTTTACTCAAACTCATGCCCATCGAGTCGGTGATGCCATCCAGCCATCTCATCCTCTGTCATCCCCTTCTCCTCCTGCCCCCAATCCCTCCCAGCATCAGGGTCTTTTCCAATGAGTCAACTCTTCACATGAGGTGGCCAAAGTATTAGAGTTTCAGCTTCAGCATCAGTCCTTCCAATGAACACCCAGGACTGATCTCCTTCAGGATAGACTGGTTGGATCTCCTTGCAGTCCAAGGGACTCTCAAGAGTCTTCTCCAACACCATAGTTCAAAAGCATCAATTTTTCAGCGCTCAGCTTTCTTCACAGTCCAACTCTCACATCCATACATGACCACTGGAAAAAACCATAGCCTTGACCAGACGGACCTTTGTTGGCAAAGTAATGTGTCTGCTTTTTAATATGCTGTCTAGGTTGGTCATAACTTTCCTTCCAAGGAATAAGCGTCTTTTAATTTCATGGCTGCAGTCACCATCTACAGTGATTTTGGAGCCCCCAAAAATAAAGTCAGCCACTGTTTCCACTGTCTCCCCATCTCTTTCCCATGAGGCGATGGGACCAGATGCCATGATCTTAGTTTTCTGAATGTTAACCTTTAAGCCAACTTTTTCATTCTCCTCTTTCACTTTCATCAAGAGGCTTTTTAGTTCCTCTTCACTTTCTGCCATAAGGGTGGTGTCATCTGCATATCTGAGGTGATTGATATTTCTCCTGGCAATCTTGATTCCAGCTTGTGCTTCTTCCAGCCCAGCGTTTCTCATGATGTACTCTGCATATAAGTTAACTAAGCAGGGTGACAATATACAGCCTTGACATACTCCTTTTCCTATTTGGAACCAGTCTGTTATTCCATGTCCAGTTCTAACTGTTGCTTCCTGACCTGCATACAGGTTTCTCAAGAGGCAGGTCAGGTGGTCTGGTATTCCCATCTCTTGAAGAATTTTCCACAGTTTATTGTAATCCACACAGTTGAAGCCTTTGGCATAGTCAATATAGCAGAAATAGATGTTTTTCTGGAACTCTCTTGCTTTTTTGATGATCCAGCGGATATTGGCAATTTGACCTCTGGTTCCTCTGCCTTTTCTAAAACCAGCTTGAACATCTGGAAGTTCTTGGTTCATGTATTGCTGAAGCCTGGCTTGGAGAATTTTGAGCATTATCTTACTAGCGTGTGAGATGAGTGCAATTGTGCTGTAGTTTGAGCATTCTTTGGGATTGCCTTTCTTAGGGATTGGAATGAAAACTGACCTTTTCCAGTCCTGTGGCCACTGCTGAGTTTTCCAAATTTGCTGGCGTATTGAGTGCAACACTTTCACAGCGTCATCTTTCAGGATTTGAAATAGCTCAACTGGAATTCCATCACATCCACTAGCTTTGTTTGTAGTGATGCTTTCTAAGGCCCACTTGACTTCACATTCCAGGATGTCTGGCTCTAGGTGAGTGATCACACCAATATGATTATCTGGGTCGTGAAGATCACCCGCCTTTAGAAGGACGTTATATTGGCTTTAAAGCCTCGGAAAAACACATGGGGAAGCCGTGAGTCATGTGATTCCAAAGTCCCACGCCTTGCTTCCCCTGCCGCACAGTTGCAGCACCCCAGAGACGCCCCGGGCCTGAGCTGAACTGCCAGTGGGCTCAGAGGTGGCTCTGGGTTTGCTCCGCCTTCACTCAACCAAGTTCGCCCCTGGGCAGCAATTTAGTAGATGTGGCCCTTCTGGGTGCAGAAGAATCTCTCTGGAAAGAGACCAGATCCAAAGAGGAAACATGAAAAGGAGTTAGAGCAGGTGAATGCAAGAATAAGACGACGAGACCTCCCAGGAAGCCTGTGAGGAGGCTTGCGCCAGATCCTGAGAGATAAAAATTGATTTTATTAAGTAGCAGAGTGCGGATGGAGAATCGGAGAAGAGCATGAAAGTGAGAAAAGTAAGAATTTCTGTAAGTGTGCACAAATAAAACAGCCAAGACAGTGTGAATATACTAGCCTTCAAAAACTTACAAAAAAATGCTGTGGCTGCCAGCTGGCCTGTGGCTCATCGTGACCATACGATGTTGTTAATACTACTGATGATTACAGCAGTCTTGGCTTAAATTCGATCTACAGCGAGGGGAGCAAGGCGTGGCGGAGACGCTGCCCTTCTGCCTTCGGAATTGCAGGACTCATGGCTTCCCCATGGGTTTTCCCCGTTTTCGGAGGCTTTAGAGCCGATATAACTGTCCTCCTAAAGGCCGGTGGCTCAGTATAAGCAGAGCTGTAGAGCTATCCAAAAATGACATTTCAGGAGAATCCACTAGTCACTAGAATTCAGTTATAAAATATAAGAACAAAATCTCTTGTATTTGAAATTTTAGAAACACTTCTACCACTCCTGTATCAAAGCATATTTGAAAATAAAAATTAGGAAATATTCTGAATCAAAACTGATATACTACATATATACCGAAGATGAAGCTAAACCCGTCTTTAGATGATGATGGTCAACACCGAAATCAGATTGATTATATTCTTTGCAGCCAAAGATGGAGAAGCTCTATACAGTCAGCAAAAACAAGACTGGGAGCTGACTATGACTCAGATCATGAACTCCTTACTGCCAAATTCAGACTTAAATTGAAGAAAGTGGGGAAGACCTCTAGACCATTCAGGTATGACCTAAATCAAATCCCTTATGACTATACAGTGGAAGTGAGAAATAGATTTAAGGGTCTAGATCTGATAGACAGAATGCCTGATGAACTATGGATGGAGGTTCGTGACATTGTACAAAAGAAAGGAATCAAGACCATCCCTAAGAAAACGAAATGCAAAAAAGCAAAATGGCTGTCTGAGGAGGCCTTACAAATAGCTGTGAAAAGAAGGGAAGCAAAAAGCAAAGGAGAAAAGCAAAGACATACCCATTTGAATGCAGAGCAAGGAGAGAAAAGAAAGCCTTCCTCAGCCATCAATGCAAAGAAATAGAGGAAAACAATAGAATGGGAAAGACTAGAGCTCCCTTCAAGAAAATGAGAGATACCAAGGGAACATTTCATGCAAAGATGGGCTCAATAAAGGACAGAAATAGTATTGACCTAACAGAAGCAGAAGATAATAAAAAGAGGTGGCAAGAATACACAGAAGAACTGTACAAAAAAGATCTTCATGACCCAGATAATCACAATGGTGTGATCACTCACACTCACCTAGAGCCAGACATCCTGGAATGTGAAGTCAAGTGGGCCTTAGGAAGCATCACTACGAACAAAGCTAGTGGAGGTGATGGAATTCCAGTTGAGTTATTTCAAATCCTGAACATCCTGGAATGTGAAGTCAAGTGGGCCTTAGGAAGCATCACTACAAACAAAGCTAGTGGAGGTGATGGAATTCCAGTTGAGTTATTTCAAATCCTGAACATCCTGGAATGTGAAGTCAAGTGGGCCTTAGGAAGCATCACTACAAACAAAGCTAGTGGAGGTGATGGAATTCCAGTTGAGTTATTTCAAATCCTGAAAGATGATGCTGTGAAAGTGATGCACTCAATATGTCAGCAAATTTGGAAAATTCAGCAGTGGCCACAGGACTGGAAAAGGTCAGCTTTCATTCCAATCCCAAAGGAAGGCAATGCCAAAGAAAGTTCAAACTACTGCACAATTGCACTCATCTCACAAGCTAGCAAAGTAATGCTCAAAATTCTCCAAGCCAGGCTTCAGCTGTGAACTGTGAACTGTGAACTTCCAGATGTTCAAGCTGGTTTTAAAAAAGGCAGAGGAACCAGAGATCAAATTGCCAACATCTGCTGGATCATCAAAAAAGCAAGAGAGTTCCAGAAAAACATCTATTTCTGCTATATTGACTATGCCAAAGCCTTTGACTGTGTGGATTACAATAAACTGTGGAAAATTCTTCAAGAGATGGGAATACCAGACCACCTGACCTGCCTCTTGAGGAACCTGTATGCAGGTCAGGAAGCAATAATTAGAACTGGACATGGACCAACAGACTGGTTCCAAATAGGAAAAGGAGTATGTCAAGGCTGTATATTGTCACCCTGCTTAGTTAACTTATATGCAGAGTACATCATGAGAAACGCTGGGCTGGAGAAAGCACAAGCTGGAACCAAGATTGCTGGGAGAAATATGAATAACCTCAGACACCCAGATGACACCACTCTTATGGCAGAAAGTGAAGAAGAACTAAAGAACCTCTTGATGAAAGTGAAAGAGGAGAGTGAAAAAGTTGGCTTAAAGGTTAACATTCAGAAAACTAAGATCATGGCATTTGGTCCCACCACTTCATGGTGGATAGATGGGGAAACATTAGAAACAGTGGCTGACTTTATTTTTGGGGGCTCCAAAATCACTGCAGATTGTGATTGCAACCATGAAATTAAAAGACACTTACTCCTTGGAAGGAAAGTTATGACCAACCTAGACAGCATATTAAAAAGCAGAGACATTACTTTGCCAACAAAGGTCCATCTAGTCAAGCCTATGGTTTTTCCAGTAGTCTTGTATGGATGTGAGAGTTGGACTATAAGGAAAGCTGAGCGTGGAAGAATTGATGCTTTTGAACTGTGGTGTTGGAGAAGACTCTTGAGAGTCCCTTGGACTGCAAGGAGATCCAACCAGTCTATCCTAAAGGAGATCAGTCCTGGGTGTTCATTGGAAGGACTGATGCTGAAGCTGAAACTCCAATACTTTGGCCACCTCATGCGAAGAGCTGACTCATTTGAAAAGACCCTGAAGCTGGGAAAGATTGAGGGCAGGAGGAGAAGGAGATGATAGAGGATGAGATGGTTGGATGGCATCACCGACTCGATGGACAAGGGTTTGGGTGGACTCCAGGAGTTGGTGATGGACAGGGAGGCCTGGCATGCTGCGATTCATGGGGTCGCAAAGAGTCGGACATGACTGAGCAACTGAACTGAACTGAACACAAACATAAATGCAAATTATGAAAATTAAGGCTGATTGCTGAAGAGATAAATCCTCATCTTACAGTTACTAAAAGAATAACAATAACAAAAGCAGATAGAAGTAGAAATTATCTAGAAAAGCAGGAATTTCAAAGTTAGAAATAAATACACAGAAGAGAAAATATAAATGGTTGACTTTGAAGAGACTATTAAAGCTGATAAAACTGTTAAGAGAGAAAAAGGAAGTCATTGCTACTAAACTTGTAGACATAAGGGAACAATAAGTGAATCTCTTAAACACAAATATTTTAGAGGAACTGAATAATTTGTCCCAATAATGATTTTGGGGGTGGAGGGGGTGAAATGAGCTAGTCTACAAGCACTAAATTGTTTCAAGTAAGAATTTTAAAATCTCCCTGCAAAGAAAGCTCCAGACTAAAAAATGTTCATTAGAAGAAATGGCTCCTGAGCAAAGAAATTCCAAAAGAATTAAAAGATGCCACATTTTCTCCAATTTATTGTATGAGTTTAGACTAAAGCCAAACTCTCCAAAAAAGACAATGTAACAAACAGAAGTTATAGGACTGTCATTGCTGAATATAGCTGTAATTTGAAAATACTGAATCAAGTAATATGTTACAAAAGTATGTGAAAATAAAGAAAAATTTAAAAAGTATGTGGAAAGTGTTAAATACTGAATCAAAATAATATAGTAATAATGTATGTAAGAAGTAATCACTTAGTCGTGTCCATCTCTTTGGGATCCAATGGGACATATAGCCTCTCTGTTCATCGAACTCCCTAGGAAAGAACACTGGGACAGGAAGAAGGGAATAAGGAGTGCCTCCTGACCAGCAGATTGAACAGGCAAATTTTTTACCATTTGAATCACCAAGAAAGCTCATTGAATGCTATGACAAAATTGGTCTTATCTTGGAAAATAGTTGATGATCTTTAGAAAATAAATTAATTTAATTAGCCACATTAACTGTGTAGACGAGGAAAATAATAATTACTACACAGAATATGGGGTTCCAAAGTCACTGTGGACAGTGATAGCAAGCCACACAATTAAAAGACGCTTGCTCCTTGGAAGGAAAGCTATGACAAACCTAGACAGCATATTAAAAAGCAGACACATCAATTTAGTGACAAAGGTATAGTCAAAGCTTATGGTTTTTCCAGTAGTCATGCAGGGATGTGAGAGTTGGACCATAATGAAGGCTGAGCGCGAAGAAATGATACCTTCGAATTGTGGTGTTCGAGAAGACTCTTGAGAGTCCCTTGGACAGCAAGGAGGTCAAACCAGTCAATCCTACAGGAAATCAATCCTGAATATTCATTGGAAGGACTGATGCTGAAGTTGAAGGTCCAATACTTTGGGCACCTGATGCAAATAGCCAACTGGTTGGAAAAGACTCTGATGCTGGGAAAAATTGAAGGCAGGAGGAGAATTAGACAACATAGGATGAGATGGTTGAATGGCATCGCCGAATTCAATGGACATGAACTTAGGCAAACTCAGAGAGACAATGAACACGGAAGCCTGGCGTGCTGCAGTCCATGGGGTCGCAAAGAGTCGGACACGAATTAGCGACTGAACAACTATATATATAGTACTGTTGACACATATTTCCAGGTACAGGATATCCTTCCTGGAACACCGATGGGCTCACAGGACACTCAGAGGCCGAGGTGGCTGACGATGTTAACTTTATCACAGCGTCCGGCGCACAGACTCAGAGACCTCTCGCCACTACTGCGCAAGACCCCGTCTTCGCATCCCCGGTCCTGTCCTCGCGGATTCCTCCCCTCAAGCTTTCCTCTACCTTGGGCCGCTGGCGCCTCCCGGGACACTGGCGGGGCGCGGGCGGGGGGGTGGGGGGGTGGGGGGGTGGTGGTCGGCCGGGCCCGCAGCTGCTGTCTTAATTCTCGCTCCCTGGTAGGTTGTGGCCCATCCGTCAGCCCAAACTCCAGAGTGCGAATCAGCGACCTGATGGCTCTTTGGGTTGCTACGACCTTCTGGGAGAAAAACTGAAAACTAACAAGTCCAAATATTCTAAATCAAAGGCCCACAGAAATACTTACACATTGAAAGGTACGAACCCACCAGCGAGGTAGTTGCTGCGCTGCCAGCCGCCAAATGCTGCTCCATATACCCAAACACCTCAGAGCTTTGCAAAGCCCCAGTTGAGTCGTCACCTTACAGTCTTCTGTTCAGAACCACCTCGAGGTTTTCAGTTCTCCTTTTCCTGCTCCTGGTGGCCGAAACCGCGTAGTATTCGGACCTGACTGTGCAGTAGGCAAAACAAGGAGGAAGTGTGAAAAGTATTTGGCCAGTATGCATTGGCCGGGAATCGAACCCGGGTCTCCCGCGTGGGAGGCGAGAATTCTACCACTGAACCACCAATGCTTGCCACAAGCAGTCATTTGACAGCTCTCCGGAAAGAATCTCCCGTGACCAAGGGCCTGGTGGTGGGGCAACAAAAGACTTCCCAAATAGGTGTTGTCTTTGGAAGACAGAACTCACAGACTGAAAGGCACTCAAAGCAAAGGCTTGCAAAAGAGAAAAACAATCAGGCAATAGCACGCAGTGGGGACCCCCAAATGAAAATATAGAAATATTGGTTTTGTTAGCTCACATTACAGCTCTGAGAAAGGCTCTTTCCAATCACAGAATAGACCCCTGAAGAAAAACATTGGAGATTCATCCAGATCCCTTGTTTATAACCCTAGACCTTCAACCTTAAATTTTACCTTAAAGAGTCTATGCAATGGTCTTAAAGAGTCAGAGAAAATGGTCTAACTTGCCAGAATAGGCAAGTAAAAAAATATTTTTAATTAAAAATTTTATTTTTAAGACTTCAAAATATACAAGTTCAAAGGTTACTTTCCATTTACAGTTATTACTAAATATTGGCTATATTCATTATGTCATGCAATACCTCCTTGAGCCTATCTTATACGTAATAGTCTGAACCTTCCACACTCCCAACCTTATGTTGCCCCCCCACTCACTGATAACCATTAGTTTGGTCTTTTTATCTTTTTGTTGTTGTTGTTATATTTACTAGTTTGTTGTGTTTTTTAGGTTCTGCCTATAAGTGATACCATACGGTATTTGTCTTTCTCTGAATGACTAATTTCACTCAGCTTAATGCCCTCCAAGTCCATCCATGGACTGCAAATGGCAAAATTTTGTTCTTTCTTATGGCTAAGTAGTATTCATTTGCCTCATTGTATCCTGAGTGACCTTGCACAGCCCAAATCTGAACATGCCTGTTGCCTAAAGCCACCCAGTATCCCCATATTCCTTCACTAAAATGTCTTATTACCTCTACAACATGTACTCTCCTTCTCCCCCTCCTTATCATCGAGATACCTCTTGCAATCCCCAAGTCCAGCGACAGTGAAGTAACTTGATGTTCCAGGAACTCTCCCCCTTTCAGGGACTTGCTTCTCTCCACAGGGAGGCCTTTCACAACTCCCTCTTCATTCTTCAAACTCATCCTCATTCTTCAGGTCTCAGTTCAGAAGTTTCCCCTGGAGAGACTTTCCTGATTGCCGGAATTGAATATGTGATGTGTCCACTTTGTTTTTGACATTGTGTTCTAACATAATCACATTTTACCTGACTCTGTCTTCCAAAGACATATTTTCATAAGAAAAAGATTTATATTTCCCCCCAAAACCAAGACTAGGTATGTAAATAAAATATTTTCAAGAGATAGCACAGTGCCTAGCATAGTTTACAGTCTAGAGTTGTTAAACAAGGAAAGAGAGAGAGGGGAGCAAATAAAGGAAAGTTTCTCTCTTTCTGTTTCTCACACACACTAACAGATAAAGAAAAAATAAATTTAGCAAGACAGGCAGAATGATTAGTCTGCAAAGCACTGGAACTGCAGCATAACAACTGAAAAAGGTGGAGAATAAAATGATCAAAAATAGTTTTGCTTGAGTGTAATGTGGTAAAAAGATCTTGAGTGGATCTTCAGAGTTGAAAACAACTCAAGAGCTGGGAAGGAGAGGAGAAAGGTATGGTGTGGTGTGATGAAGAGAATAAACTTTGGTGTAAAAACTTCACTTATACTTTTGTGTAGGTCTCTGTAAGACACAAGAGTTTGAAAACTGGCCATTTTGATCCTTGGGCTTTTCTAAGGACTTAAAAGAGATGCTCAGGAGGAGAGAAACTCTGGGGCTCTGCAGTGATTGTGCATGGATTAGTGCTTGGCCTATACCAGGCTAATTGTTTAAAAAAAAAAGAAGAAGAAAAAAGGGATAATTTGAATATCAGACAAGGCAAAGGGCAAAAGAAATTTATGTTAGAAGAGTAGCAATCCAGCATCTACCCAGAATCAAATGCAATCATTCTTCTCTGCATGCCCTCCTTGAGTGACCAAAGAGGATGGGGCTAAAGGGAAATCTTGGAGCGAAATTTTCATTTATTCACCCTTTTGTAGGTCTCTCTCAAACACAAGAGCTTAAAAGCAAGGCCATTTGATTCTTGGCCTTTTTCAACAACTCAAGAGAGTATCTTATCTGGTTAATCATTAATTCTGAAGAGAATAGATTAAATTCACTTAGCTGTCCACTTGAATAAATTTTTGTTATAATTTATGTTACTGTTATTGAATCAGGAGAGGAGGATATTAAATTGCTTTAAAATTTTTTTTAAAAAAAGAAAGAAAGAAAAAGAGCCGTAGGAGAAGAGAGGCTTAATTGTCATTCAGATCTTCTGGAGTAACTCAGGCGCATCTCCAAATTTTGAGCCTCCCAAACTGTCTCTGGGTCCGGAATGCCTGTTTGGGGAAGAATTGGTGTTTGTCTCAAGAGTGAGGGGAAAGGGTTTGGAAGGCACAAAGCCATGGGAGGGCAAAGAAAATGCATCTTAAGTGAGGAAATGAAGTCCAGTATTTTGATTTGAATTTCACATCTTGATGGTGTTTCCTGACCTAAACCTCCTGTACAAACTTCTGTTCTGGGTGTGCTTTTGGGGCTTTGTTCTGCATTTCCAGTAAAGAGGCTTGTATAAACTGATTTTTTGAACTGGCTTTGCAACATTGTTCCTGTGACTCTTTCTAGTGATGCTGAGAACATGGGCTCAGAGGAAAGCACTGGTGGTTTAGTAGTAGAATTCTTGCTTCCCATCTAGGGGACTGGGGTTTGATTCCCGACTAATTCACAGCTTAAGATGCTGTGTTCCTTACCCTTTAAGGAACTGTCTTAGTTGGAAAAATTAGTTTTTGCAGCCCTCTGAAGCCATGAAGTGCTTCCAAACCGCTAATGCTGCAGACCCCTCTTGTTGGGAGTATGTCTTTGAAGCACCAAGTTTATCCACTGAAACCTCTGAGGTTTGGAATTTTTGAAACTGAAACTTCATATCCTTTTTCCTATCCCATTCTCGGACTACATCACACTATGGAGTTTCGTACCCAAGAAACTTAGTGTCGAGCCTAAGGTAACATAGATTTTTCTCCTATGCTATCTTCTGGAACTTTTATAATTTAGTATGTTCCTTTTCAGTCTATAACTATTTTGAGTTACATTTTGTGAAAAATGTAAGGTCTATGGAGATGCACTCAGAAATTGCAGAAGTGAGAGGAGGCAATTTTCTGCAGCTGTTGCTAGTGGCAAATAAGGTTATGGAACCGTGAGTGTTTAGACGTGGTAACTGGCAGCCATAATCTACTTTCTAGTCACCTTTTCAGTGCTCTTCAGTGGCAGTAAATATTCCACTTTTCTATGACCTGCCTCACTGCTCCTCTCCACTCTGGCATACTAAAATTTCTAGGATAGAAAGCCATTGGTCTTGCCTTCCTTGACAATTTCCTGTCCATTACTCCTTTTCTTTCAATGGACTTTTATGCTCATATCCACAAATAACTAGTAGAATGGCATTTATATGAGCCTTTCCCAAAAGCTGTAGTTTGAAATTATCCAAATGTCCATTATTTGTGACATAGTTTTATATTGGCATAATGCCAAAATTAAGGTGTGAGAAATTCAATAACATACATATATATCAAAAACATCACATTGCTTGTTAATAGCTAGATAGAAAAATTATATATTCATTCACATGAACTTGAAGAAAGAAGCCTCACCTGAATGAGCAGACATCAGAGTTGAGTATCAGAGGATGGATATGCATTACCTGGAAAGTATCAAGGGCCATGCTTGAATGATAAAAATTTTCTGTCTATCCTGGTGACAACTATACATTACAATATTAAAACAGCTGTCCATTAATGATACAAACATTTTGTTCTGTAAACACAATAATTTCCTTTCAGGATAAAAATGGGAGGTGGGATGTCAGAAAATCCCGAGTAGACCATGACCAGTTTGCAGTATACTGTAAACTCTAAAATCTGTTTTATTTTGTATTAAAAAAAAAAGCATGACTGATACTTGAAATATTTCCACCAAAAAACAAACAAAATCCCCATACAACTAGACAGTTTCTTTCGTGGAATATACATACAAGACTCATTTAGAGCTTGAACCTGGTCTATAGATATTTTCTCTTAAATGGCGAGACCTGGAGCACGTCCAGAGTTCTGTCACCTGGTGACCTCCGTTCTCCTGACCCTCCTCGTTTTGGCGGTCGGCGACCAGGCCAAGAGTTGTTTTGGTAGATACAATGCAAAACATAAACACTGCCGTGACTCGGATTCGAACCGAGGTTGCTGCGGCCACAACGCAGAGTACTAACCACTATACGATCACGGCGCGCCACTGTACGGCAGGCGAAGTGCGATATTGCTCTTTTAACTTTGACGAATCCGTTCCAATTACTGTGCTGCTTTGTTGTTGGATAATTGCAGGCACTCCTGATTCTCTCTCACATCTTCCCTCCGTTACGCCCTCTCAAGTCTGCTGCATTTTTCATTTCCCCTGCGTCCAGTCCTTGTCTCTGCACGGGCTTGCAGAAGTTATCTTTGCTTTGTCCTTGCCTCCCCGGCTTCATTCCCGCCTCTTTATATTTCTGTTTTGATCAACCGTTCTCAAGCCCTCTTTCTGGCTCCCTTGGCCGGCTGAACGCAGGGAGAAAGGGGGCAACGCCAGGGGCGCAGACGGTCGAATGAAGGCAGAGCAAATGGGGAGGCAGCCCTGAGCCCACCCGGGGTTCAGCTTCCCTGGGGCCCGCTCGGATCAGGCCCGGAGCGTCTCCGGGGCTCTGCTTCTGCGGCGAGTGTGGCGCCAGGCGCGGCGGGGACGCTCGGCTGCACTTCTGCTTTCGGAATCTCCCGACCCCAGGCTTCCCACAGGTTTCTCTGGTTTTCGGAGGCTTTGGAGCGGGTATGGCTCTTCGGAGAAGGGCGAGTGGCTCCTCCTAGAGAGGGAGGCTTGCTTGCTCTCTAAGGGAATGAGGTGGGGGAGGGGGAACGGGGCGGTACCGTCGGGGTCTCTGTGGCGCAATCGGTTAGCGCGTTCGGCTGTTAACCGAAAGGTTGGTGGTTCGAGCCCACCCAGGGACGTTCCCTAACCTTTTTAGAACGAAAAGGGGTTGCGGTTATTTCTACCCTGTACATTCCCCTAAAGGTGCAGAAGTCCTCCATTACCCTTTTGTTCCCCGAATCTTATGCACAACAGGAGGAAATAAGCGAGGACATCACTGATCCCCACGGAAGAGCTCTGGAAGAAAACAGGTCACTTGGAACCCAGGATTCTTCATCTCATCGTTATCCTCTGGGTTCCTTTTAGCAATGAAGTTTCTCCCATTGTTTGTACTAGTATTTATTGAACCCTTCCCATCTAACTTTGAAATTCATTTGGCTTTATGCATTTTCTGTTACAATTAATAGGCATTCATCAATCTTGTGCACATGTCTATAGGACAGAGTTCTGGAAGAGTAACTGCTCTATCATAGTTTTGTATATGGTTTTGTATATGGTTCCATTCTCTCACCTTCATCGGCCTATTAGCTATAACTGCGTTTTGTTATTTTAGCGATTGCTTGGAAATGGCAACCCACTTCAGTACCCTTGCCTGGAAAATCCCATGGATGGAGGAGCCTGGTAGGCTACAGTTCATGGGGTCGCAAAGAGTCAGAAACAACTGAGCAACTTCATTTTCATTTAGGTTTTACAACATACATCTGTAACTCACCACAGTCTGCCTTCATGCCATGTCACACCTTTTTACATTTCTCCCCTGCTGGCCTTTATGCTATTGTCATGCATGTTTACTTTGCCTATATTATAAACTCCACAATCTATCATTGTTACTTTTCTTTAAACTGCTGCATGTTTTTAAAAAGGTTTAAACAGTAATGATAATACCAATAACAATAATAAATGTTGCATATTTCTCCCACAGATGCCATTTTTGTTGTTCATCAATTTGTGTACATCCTTATTTCCATCTAGTGTGAGTTTCCTTTTTCCTGGAGAACTCCTTTAACATTTCTTGTAGTGTGGTTCTGCTGGTGATGAAGTCTTTCAACATTTGTATGTCTGTAAAATTTTCATTTTTATCTCTCCAAGACTTTGGGGGGGGTGGGGTGGGCGGGGAGAAGAAGTGTAGAATTCTACATAAACAGTTTCCCCCACCTCAATCCTTTAAAGATGTTATACCACCATCATCTTCTCTTTTTTTTTTTTTTTTCTAACTGTATATAGCAGAGTTTATTTTCCCATTTCTTGATTCCTTTCAAAAAGTTTTTATTTTTAAATTGGGGTATAGTTGCTTTACCACTATCTTCTTATATCCTCTGCTTCTGAGGAGAAATCTGATATAACCTTTTTGTTTTCTGGATGCATCTTCTCAGTATCCATGCTTCTTTTGAGATTCCTTCTTTTTCAGTGGATTTGAGCAGTTTAATTACAATGTTTTAGGGTCCGTTTGGTTCCTTGGTTCAGTGGGCTTGTAATTTTAATTATGATTGGAATGTTTTCTGTCATTATTTCTTCAAAAATATTTTCTTTCATGAAATTTCCCCCCAGTGTTTTCAGGGACTCCAATTATATTAGACTTTCTAAAATTGCCCTACCCTTCACTTGTGCGTGCTATTAAAATTTTTTTTTGACTGTGGGAATTTCACTCTGGATATTTAAAAATTGATTGTGGCTTTGTGTTCCATAATCCTTTTTTTTTTTCCCCTGCAATGTCTCATCTGTTGTTAATTCTAGCTGGTGAATGTATCATCCCAGATATTTTATTTTTCATCTCTGAAATTTGGGTCTCATCTTTTGTCTATGTTCTACATCTCTCCTCAACTGGACTTATGTAACAGAGTCATAATAACTATTTTAATATCCTCTCTATAATTTAAAATCTGGTTCAGTTTGGATTGATTGATTATTTTCCTCCTTATGGGATATATTTTCCTGCTTCTTTGCATGCTTGGTATTCTTTGGATGCCAGACATTGTCAAAGTTTTGTTTTGGGGAAACTGGCTATTTTGGCATTCCTATGAATCTTGAGATTTATTCTGGTGGATAGTTAAGTGACTTGTAATTACTTTCATGTTTTTGGACCTTGCTTTTATGAATTTTAGGTAAGTCAGTCTAGAACTGAGTGTTCCCATGAGTGAGGCAAAATTCCTGAGGTCTCTAGCCAATGGTCGATGAATGTTGAGTAGCCCAATATGGCTGGTGAGAGTGAGTAAGATTTTCTGTCCTATGTGAGTACCAGACACAGTTCTATGATCTTTTCAGAATTTCTTTCCTTGGCATCATGCAATTTCTCTGGAAGTAGGCTCTGATCAGAACTCTGTTTACTATTTGAGGGAGATCTTTTTCATATGTCTGGATTCTCTCTTCCATCTCTCTCATCGCTGGATCTTTGTCCTATGAATTCCAGCTACTTTGCTTTCCACAGGCTCTTAGCTTTATCTTCACTATCAAGGACTTGGCCTCAGATCTTATTCCCCATGCCCAACTTGCAAGCTCTGAAATCAGTGAGCTGAACCAATGGTAGGGCTCACCTTGTTTGTTTCTCATCTCTCTGAAATTTCTCTTTTTATTGCCTATTTCCAGTGTCTGGAAAGCTAGTGTTTCATGTCTTTCTTTCTTTTTTTTTTCCCCCTTGGAAGCAGGGAAGAAGGGGAGGGTATTTCAAGCAAGAAGATAAATAAAATTTCTGTCACTCTACACTTGCCAGAAGGTGAAGGCATCTTTTTATGTTCCTAGTTGAGCTTCAGTAGGAGTTGTGTTTATTGATATTCCCGTGTATTGTTCCAATCTGATGAAAGATCTTTTTCTTGTCAGTATGACAAGATTTCTATGCATCTATCTGTTCCTCCAAAATGGGGAATGGTGCCCTCCTAAGCAAGAAATACAACAGAAGGATAGTTTGGCCATTACCCACAGACACCCTACTGCATATGTTCAGCAACTAAACCTCCAAGATGGTTAGAAAGTCTTCCAACAACTTCCAATTGTTTTTGTTGTAGTGATGCGCCCTGGGAAGCAAACTCACTCAGAAGGACAGCACGGATAGTGGAGTACAGTTTATTACACCGGTGGGTCTGAGGCAGAGATTCCTCTTTAGTGAGCTGTTGCTGCTGCTAAGTCGCTTCAGTCGTGTCTGACTCTGTGCGACCCCATTGACGGCAGCCCACCAGGCTCCCCCGTCCCTGGGATTCTCCAGGCAAGAACACTGGAGTGGGTTGCCATTTCCTTCTCCAATGCATGAAAGTGAAAAGTGAAAGTGAAGTTGCTCAGTTGTGTCCGACTCTTCGCGACCCCATGAACTGCAGCCCACCAGGCTCCCCCATCCCTGGGATTCTCCAGGCAAGAATACTGGAGTGGGTTGCCAGTTCCTACTCCTATGCATGAAAGTGAAAGTGAAGTCGCTCAGTCATGTCCCACTCGTAGCAGCCCCGTGGACTGCAGCCTATCAGGCTCCTCCGTCCATGGGATGACCCCTACCAATTTTTGTGACAACCTTTTATACCCAAAGCGTACATGCCTAAGCTCACAACCCCCAAATTCTCCAAAGCCCACTCTGGACAATGTTAGTAAGAGATACAATCAGGTTACAGCCATAAATTTACATTCTAAAGTCATCTGAAGATGCCGTTTAGCCTACATCAACAATGGGTATTATTAGGACTACAGATAGTGATTGATTACATAGTGGACATTGCATTCTTTTTGGCTCCGGGAAGTCTAGGTACAGGGTCAGCCTGGTCTGGTTTCCATGCACCAGAGAGGCCTGCTCTGTACTTTATCTCCATGGTCTCCCAAATATACAGTCCAAAGTTCCCCGAGTGTAAGATGGAGTTCCCTTTCTTTTTAAAATGGAGTCAGTCCAGTCAGGGCAACCTATTCCTTTCCTTCTTCATTTTCAGTAGTGACCTACATAATTGGGTCCAGAGAAGACTGACTAGAGTGACTTGAGATTGCTTCCTGCCACGTAGCTTACCGACTGGAGTTAGGGAAACCACTGGTCTCAGACACTTGCTCCTCTCGCCTTTCCTTTGTGAATTGCCTTTTTGCCCTCATTGTATGCACACTTTAATGACGGGGCTGCCTCCTGTACCACGGTGAATTAGCAAACTGATAACTGTCTCCTTGTGATTCCTTGACAGTGTTTGACTGTCTTTGAAAAACAAATTAGCCTACTTGAGACAAATCGTTAGAACCAAGAATCCTGCTGCTGATAATGCATCATGTGCAGACCTGAATACCAAGAATTATTGGTGCACCTTCCCTTGGTTCTTCTGTTGAATCTCATGAGCATAATTGGGCCCTTTGCCTTTATACACTAAATATGGTTCTTGGACAATCTGTGTGTGTGTGTGTGCGCGCGTACACGTGTGTATGCACATACATGGGTATTTTTCTTTGTCTGTCCCCCTCTGTCCCTCGTACTCTAGGCTGCCCCCAATTTCACCCATTTTTCTCTCCTTCTCTTCTGTTTTCTGGGAACTCTCATTAGAATGCCTTTCATCACTGAACACATATTAGAGGTTTACTAACTGCCAGGCCCTCCTCTGGGAGAGATGCTGCATGTTGAGCAAACCCAGGGCAAACCCCTACCCTGCTGAGCCCACATCTGGAGCGTAGCAGAAGCACAACAGCTTGGCCCTGTGTCCTTTCCAGTGTGGCCTCCCATTTCCCTCCTACGGCACTAACAGTGCAAAAGACAAGGAAAACCTAACAAAGAATAGGAAAGAGTGACTCACAATCTAGAAGGCAGGTAGCAAGGAACACACCTGCCCCACACATAAATTTTTTTTAATTTTATAATAATTTTATTATTTGTTAATTAATTTATTTATTTTACTTTACAATGTTGTAGTGGTTTTGCCATACATTGACTTGAATCTACCATGCGTGTACATGTGTTCCCCATCCTGAACCCCCCCTCCCTCCTCCCTCCCCATCCCATCCCTCTGGGTCATCCCAGTGCACCAGCCCTGAGCACCCTATATCATGCATCGAACCTGGACTGGCGATTCGTTTCACATATGATAATTTACATGTTTCAATGCCATTCTCTCATATAAATTTTTTTAAAATAAATAACATTTGAGGGAAAGAAGTCTCCAGTGACAGCTCCTTAATTCCTGGAGCAGACACTGCATGCGTTTTACACTTCTTAAAAGTGACAGTGATGGCCATGCTCACCAACATCCCTTAAAGTACTGACACTTCCTCTTAATCTGTGACCATATGGACACTTTATAATCTATAAAAATAATGAGGTAGTTACCCCCAAAAAGGTAGGTGGAATAATGAACACAGTGGCTTCTAGAATTATGACTTAGTCTCCATTTATCATATGGTATATTATTCAGGCTTAGTCACTCAGCTGACTCTCTGTGGCCCCATGGACAGAGAAGCTATGAACTGGAGCCCACTAGGCCTCTCTTTCCATGAAATTTCCCAGGTAATAATACTGGAGCAGGTTGCCATTTCCTGCCGCAGGGGATCTTTCCGACCCAGGGATTGAACACTTATCACTTGTGTCTCCTGCTCTGGTAGGTGGTATTCTTTACTGCTAGTACCATGGGAAGCCCATGGTACATTTAATTTACTACGACACATATTTTAAAATTTTACAAAAAATATTTATAGGATTTAAGTTTGCTTATTGGACCAGTAAAACCAGTGTAGGAAAATCAGACAGTTCAGTGTCATTAGAATTTTGAAGAGAAAATAAATCCAAGACTTCTACAAACATTGAATAATACCTCTTTGCCACCAATATTTTCTTCATTATTAGAAAATCTGGAAGACAACATAAAACAGCTTTTAGACTGAAATTACTAAACAAGGGCTGCCCAGGTGGTGCTTAGTGGTAAAGAACCCACCTGCCAATGCAGGAGACATAAGAGATGCTGGTTCCATTCCTAGCTTGGACCCCCTTCTGGGCATGGCAACCCACTCCACTATTCTTACCTATAGAATCCCCATAGGATTGCAAACAGTCGGTTGCCAGCATGCACACACGTGATGCGTAAAAGGAGTCATCTTTAGAAGCATGACATGACAAGAACATTGTTTATGTCATTATATGTCAATTATTTAGAATTCTTAAAAGTCTTTAAAAGTAATTTTTCTTTTACCTAACACTGACGATCACAAATTTATCCAGAGCTAAACTTTTTTTTTCTGAGCTAATTTTTTTTTTCCCCCTGAGTTCTGAGATCACCAAGAAAGGAAGTTCAAGGAAAAAGGAAAAAACCCAACCCATGAATTCCATCCACTGGGATCCTGGAACTAGAAGTTCAGTGACTACCCCACTTTGGAGAGAGACACAATGGATTATGTACTGCAAACCAGGTTGCTTCTCTTTGCTTGGACTCAGATTGGACCCGGGGCCAGGCCAAGGCCAGGATGAGACAATACTACATACTGTGATCCCAGGGCAGCCAGCCCTCTGACAGCACCAATGCAGACAATTGTGGGAAGCTCTTGAGAACTCTCCCTCTCCCTTTAATGCATTCCCCACCTGATCCCTTCATCCTCCCACCACAGGAAAGATCCCTCATCTTTCTGTCCAGTTGAAACACTTTATGCTCCCCACAGGACAAAAAGAGCCAGGCAAGAGACAAGGGGGCAGCTGCACTTCCCTGAAGGGTTTTTCAGCAGGTAGGTGGTTCTAGCGCTCATGCTGACCCAAGACCCCACTGCCCAGCAAGGCGACCGGGAGGAGTCCCAAGAGCAGGTGATTCTGGGGGGATGACAGCCTAGGAAAGTTCCTACAAGCACAGGGCAATCCTGGCCTACACTTTGGGGAGAGCAGCATAAAACACCTCCTGAAGCTTCTCTGCAGCCTAAAAAGAACAGATTCCAGGTTCCTGAAGGGGCAAGCAGGAACTCTGTGCAAGGACAAAGCCTTCCCCTGACCTTGGAGGACAGGTCCTACAGAAGCTGGTTTTGAGGGAAAGGCCAAAGGAAAGGAGCAACAGAGGGCCAACCAGTGGTCTTGAGTTGAGATGTCTGCAAGTTACTCTCAAATGGTGGAGCAAATCGTGTAGATGGAGAGAGTGAGAAAGCAAACGGGGGGAAATGTTAACTGTGCTGTTGGGACAGAATATACGATATGAGGATTTCAAATTTTTTTGTATTTTAAAAGGTTTTATGTTTTTGTTTTCTTAACGAGTTTTTAGAACTCAAGTCCCAGGTTCTCTTTGAATGAAAACTCCATATGTGACACACTAGGTTTCTGAAATAAAGGAAGAAAAGACTGGAGGGTAGAAGTCCTGGTGGTCCATCACATTTCTCTTCCCCCACCTGAAGGGGTTCCTGGCCACAGGAATCCTGCACAGGGTCTTGCCTGTGCCTTGCAGCAAACCACCTCTCATCAGGAAGAGGAAGATTAAATGCAATTTAGAGCTTTCCTGACCTGGAATTGAAGCCAGACCACAGAGTAACAATGCCAAATTGTAGCTACCAGGCAACCAGACATTACCTTACTACCTCCTCCCTCTAATTTGGCTTTTCTAGTTGAAAACTGACAGTAAAGGTTAAATTTCTGAGAGTGGCAGAGCAGAAAAGGAGGTGAATCCCAGTGGCTCAGGGCTGCATGCAGCTGGGCAAGGCTCCAGCGCTTGTCTGCTCATCTCCCTTCACTCTCCCTCCTGGGCGATGCTCTGGGCTCTGAGGCCAGGCCAAAAGGTGACAGGCTGGGTCCCTCCTGATCTGGTTTTAGTGCTGTGTGCAGCAGAGCCAGGGTCATGCTCTCTTTCTGAATCTCAGTTTCCTTATGTTAGGCGTTCTCAGCAGGTGATGAGGGGATAGGTCTGCTTCCTGACCTCTCACCTGACTCCAGGGCTCTCCTGATAATGGCATGCGTAAGGACTCCTTTCTGGGCAATTCTAGAGCCTAAAATCCTTCATCTATGTGTCTTTGGGTTGAGCACTGGGTCGTTGACAGTCTCTTAAGTTCTGTCAGGCAAACCAAATTGTTCCACAGGTGTGCTGAGGTGGGGGAAAGCGAGTGAACATCACAGGGAAAAGCTTGGTTTTCAGAGACGAAATGCCTGTCAGCGTGTAGAAGAAATTTAGGCACCAGATGAGAAGGTGAGGGCATTTCCAAAGGAAAGCTAACCTGAAGTTGGCTTTGTGACCTCCTTGGACTTTCTATGGCCTGGTCTTCAAAGTGACTCAGAGCAGACAAAGGAGGTCTGGTTCCTAGTGCTGACTAGGCTTTTAGGTTATTAGGGAACTCCTCCTGTGTTTGCGGGTGGTGCATAAAAGTGCAGCTGCACACGCTGCTATAATCCATCTCTCTAGCCCAGTTTTTCTTTTCTCTCTTGGTATGTGTATGTTGGGGGTGGTGGTGGTTTAGTCATCAAGTCGTGTCCTACTCTTGTGACCCCGTGGACTGTAGCCCGCCAGGCTCCTCTGTTCGTGGGATTTTCCAGGGAAGAATACTAGAGTAGGTAGCCATTCCCTTCTCCAGGGGATCTTCCCCACCCAGGGATCGAACCCTGGTCTCCTGCATTGGAGGCAGATTCTTTATCGACTGGGGCGGGGCGGGTGGCGCCGGGGGGTGGGGTGGGGGCGGGGAGCGGTGGGAGGGTTTAAATGTGAATGTAAGCTTCAGGGAGAAGAAAAAGCATGTAAACATACCGCTCCGTTTTGAACTGGGACCTTTTGCATGTTAGGCGAACGTGATAACCACTACACTACAGAAACCAGATAACTGTTGCTATCTAATGACGCATCTCAAAAACTGTACCTCTTACCACGTCTGGCCACAAGCATTTTTGAAAGGAAAAGGACTGTAGGGGCACAGGCGATCCCTCAGATGAGGAGACTGAAGCTCTGGCTTAGGTTCCTCGCCTTCCCCGAAGCGAGGTCCCTGGGTCCCCAACAGTCTAGCCTGGAGGTCCCGCACCCAAGGCAGGGTCTCCAGTTTCACAGCCCTGCATCGAGTGCAAGGGTCGCCACCGCTGGCTCCCCAGTTCCTAGAAGCCGCAGGAGCCGGGGCTTAGATGTGTTTGAACCCAGGTGACCCCTCAGCCCAGAAGTGTGGACGCTACTCCTCCCTGGCTGCGGACCCGGCGCCTCGGTGGCCCTCGGTGGTCAGTGCTGGGGCTCTCAGAAATGATCGATGCTTCAAATGCACCCGGAAACCCGAGGACCCGCGCTCCGCTCCGCTCCGATGCCCCTGACCCGCGCGCTCTTTCCTCGCAGCCCTTTAGCCGCAGTGCTTCTCACGCAAAGACCGCAGGAAACCCGGTTCCTCAGGTTCCGGCCGCTGTGGCTTATTCTAGTTGTCTACTGTAGTTCAAGTCCAAGACTTCCATCACGCTTTCACGTTTAGCAGGAAGCGCAGCAAAGGCTGACGGCTCCGGTGTTTTATCTGTTTGAAAATAGCAAGCTTCAACGCGGGCAGAGCTATTCTTCTCCGCCTGTACTGAGTTCGTTTGCAGACCAGGCCCCGTCTAAAGCCGCGGAGGAGCCAGGCTCGGTCCACGCAAATCTCACGGTGGTTCATTCCTCATCGGTTGAGGTTCTTCTTTAAGGATAGCTTTGTTTTATCGCTTACAATGTCTAAAACTTCAAAAAAAAATTAAAAAGAACTTTGTATTTTATATTGGAGTATAGCTCATTAAAAATGTGATAGTTTCAAGTGGACAGAGAAGGGACTCAGGTGTACATAAATGTGTATCCATTCTCCCCTAAGCTCTCCTCCTACCCCGGTATGATGTCTAAAACTTATTTGCCTTTTATAATTTTCCAGTTCAACGGATCATGGAGTGCGAATTTTAACCTAGAACCACAGAGAGGTAAAGGCAATTTCCCCCAGAAAGCAGGAGGGGTTTTCGCGTTCACCTCACAGGATAACGCCAGCGGGCAGAAAGCATTTCTTTTTGCTGAAAGGATTTAATGCTTTGTCGTCTGTGTGTCTCTCTGTCCCCGGTTTCCTTTCGAAGTAAATCTTCACAAGCTTGGGAATGCATATGCGTTTTCTCCCGCAGTGGTTTCTTTTCTTAGTGCGGCGGTCACAGCCGTTTCCTCCCTGTCTGAGGTTCAGGGGCTCCTACCCGGAGGAAGACGCGGGCGGTGTGCGCACCGGCCCCCAGGCCGCGGGGCTCCGCCTGGCTTCACGTGGACTCCGAGTGCGCTCGCGGGTGCAGCTGCGCGGCAGCACCCTCACCAGCGCTGGAGCCTGAGTCCCCAAAGAGGCGGACATGAAAATAGCTTTAGATCAGGACCTTTCATAACATTCCCCTGCTTTTCTCCCCTGCAGGACCTCCCACGTCCAGCCAGAGGAGCGGATTCACGGTCTTTCGGTTGCGTCCAGCGCGCTGCCATCCTACGTGGACAAGAGGAGGGGGCGGCAGTCCTTTCGCCGACAGAGCGGGGGCCCAGCGGGGGCCCGAGGGACCACCTTTCTCGGGAGAGTCGTTTGCCCAAGTCCAGAGTCGCGAAAAGGAGGGGCTGGGACTGTGTGGGCAGAAGTAAACATGGACGGAGAAGCAAACGCGAAGTCCTGACTAGTTGGATGTGGGTCTGAGGAAAGCGCTGCGTCTGGGACAACTGGAGGTCTGAGCCCAGGGAACTGGAGATGGCGTCATCCAAGGCGGGAGAACTGCCGGGCAGCAGGTCGTGGGGGAAGACCGCACGGAATCCAGGTCTGGGCGCGGAGCCTTGTTTGCAAGCGTTTATCCAGCCCTCCGGGTTCCTGCACCCGCCAGGAGTCTTTGTGACCTTGGGGATCCCGAGGTCTCACCCGCGCGGCTCCCCTCCCGCCTCTCCTGCCCCCGCCCCGGCGACCTGCTCTCCACGCGCGCTCGCCGGGAAAAGGCGCGTCTCCAGGGCAGTCGTGAGGTGCGCCCGAACCGGGCAAGTCGTGGGGACGTGAGGGTCAGGCGCACCTCGCGGGCGCGTCATACTGTCCCGCAGAGCGTCCGGCTTTTGGTGTGGAGCTCCTCATTTGGAGAAAGCAGGGAAGGAACGTTCTTCGGGTACAATTCCTTGGAGGGAAGTGCGGGACTCAGAACTCGAGGGCAAGAGACACCACACAGTCTTTTCAGGCTTCCTGTTATAACTTATGAGGACCGCGAAATGTAATTCCCTGGTGGTCTAGTGGCTAGGATTCGGCGCTTTCACCGCCGCGGCCCGGGTTCGATTCCCGGTCAGGGAAGGTTGCTTTACTATTATTTTTTTTTTTAGTTTTGGCTGCATGTCCGGCAATCTTCACTTCCTGCCCACAACTGTTACGTGCCCCACCGTCCAGTTGCAGTGGAGTCTCTGCATCAAATCCTTCACCAATGAGGTAGAATCCCAGGGTCCAGGGCATCTCCTAAGGGAGATGTGAGGAGCAGTCGGGACAGCCCCTTGCCTCCACTCCTCCCTTCGCCAGAAACCTAAAGCCTCACTTTCAGTGTCCATCTGAAGAGAACTTGGGACTTGAGTACCAACTGTGTTGTTATTGTTCAGTCGCTAAGACCAGTCTGACTCTGCCACCCCATGGACTGCAGCACACCAGCCTGTCCTGTACTGTCTCCTGGAATTTGCTCAAACTCATGTCCATTGAGTGGGTGATGCTATCTCATCATCTCACCCTCTGCTGCCCTTTTTTTTTTTTTTTTTTTTTGCCTACAATCAGCATCAGGGTCTTTTCCAATAAGTCAGCTCTTTGCATCAGGTGGCCAGAGAATTGGAGTTTCAGCTTCAGCATCAGTCCTTCCAATGAATATTCAGGATTGATTTCTTTCAGGATTGACTGGTTTGATCTCCTTGCAGTCCAAGGGATTCTCAAGAGTCTTCTCTAGCACCAGAATTTGAAAACATCAGTTCTTTGGTGCTTAACCTTCTTCATGGTCCAACTCTCACATCCCTACATGACTACTGGAAAAACCTTAGCTGGACTACATGGACCTTTGTTAGCAAGGTGATGTCTTTGCTTTTTAATATGCTGTCTAGGTTGGTCATAGCTTTTCTTCAAAGGAGCATGCGTCTTAATTTCATGGCTGCATGAAACTGGCTGAGTACTAATTATTCCTTTAAAAAGCACACTGAAACTTATGAAAATTTGCAAGAAGAGTAACTGCATATATTCTTCATCTCAATGCACCAATTAACATTTTCCCACATTTGCTTTCTTACTCTCTCTCCGTATACATGACTTGCTCCACCATTTGAGAGGAACTTGCAGACATCCTAAGATCATTGGTTGGGCCGCTATTGCTCTTTTACTTTGGCATTTCCTGCTCAACCAGCTCCCATGGGACCTTGTCCTCCAAGACTCGGGGAAGGTTTTGTCCTGGCAAGGAGGCCCCTCTTGCCCCATTTTCTTCAGGCTGTAAGAAATTTCAGGCAGTATTTTATTCAGCTCTCTTTGGTAGGTGCAGGCCAGTGCTTGCAGGACCACCACTAGGCTGTCATCCCTGGCCCCCACAGCACGGCTGCCCACCAGCCTCCTCCCAATTCCCTTGGTGGGCGGTGGGGTCTTGGGCCAGACTGAGCACTAGAACCACCTACCTCAGGAGAGAGCCTTCAGGGAAGTGCAGCTGCTCCCTTGGCTTTTGCCAGGCTCTCTGTACCCTGCTAGGATATCATTTTACTTATTTTTTGGTTTATAATTTTTATGTGTACAGTATTATATTTTGACTTCTGTATACATTACAGCAAATTCACCATTAAATAGGTTTACTTTCCATCTCTGGCCATACAGTTGACTCCTCTTATTCACTCTTCCCTCCCCACTTCAGTCTTCCCTTCTGATAACCATTACCTGTTTGATAACCATTACCTGTTTATATGTTTGTTTTTGAATGGTTCAGATGGTTCATTTTAAAATTTAAAAAAATATTCCACATGTGGTGAAACTGCATGCTATTTGTCTTCCTTTGAATGACATGTCACTTAGCATAATACCCTCAAGTCTATCCATGTTGTAGCAAATGGTAAGATTTCATCTTTTTTTAAGGCTGAGAAATCACATGGCTTCCAAACCTCTAAGCACTCCCATAATGTGTGGTATGTCAGTATGAAATTCCTTCATTTCTGGTTTAAAGGTTTTGTTCTGTTCTCTGAATGTCCTATGTTCATGGATATGTGCCAGATAACTATAAAGGGTGATCAACATAGCACCTTCTATGTCTGTGGGCTGAATAAATAAACTACTAATGATAACAGTGCATGGAGTCCCTTGTGACTGTGTGGCAGGGTGAGATAGGAGGAGTAATATCAAGACAGTTATGTCTGGAACAAAACACAGTACAAAGTACCCACAGCACATAGCCATAGGAGAGGCTGGCAGGATGACAACCATGTTATTCCAGATGCTCCAAAAAGTAAATGGTGAGAATTAATTAAATGTGCAAGGACTTCATTAGGGAAAATACCTGTATGCAAGAAAATAGGAAGGTACTTAGGAATGATGAGAGATGCCTCGGGTCATGAAGCAAACCTGACTTAGTAAGGAAGAGAAGAGAAGGTGTCCAAGACTGCCTGCCATGAAGTTCATCAAAGTCATTGTGGAGTCACTGAGCCAAAGTCAGCCAATGAAGAGTCTTGTCTCTCCCAGGAGTGGGTCTGCCTTTGTATCCCCACTGCACTCAGCTATTGGCAGGGAGCAGCCCATGGGAGATGCAGCCTCAGAGATAGATTTTAAAGCATAGCTGGGACCTTCAGTCAATTAATCTCTGCATTAGGAAGGTCTATAAGGCCATCAGAACAACCAAACCCAGGACAGATGTAAGACTACACAAAAGTATTAGTGATTGGTAAGTACAGGGAACAGAAATAAGAACAATGGTAGAACTGTCTCCTCTCCTTCCAGTTTGGTGAAATACTGTCACTCCACCTTCTTTTGTTCTACCTTCAGTTTAAGCTATAAGTGGCAATAAGGAATTAGTGGACCCATGAGCCACAGATGTAATTACCTCTGTGCCGTGGGCTGATCTCATGAGAGAAATCATCTTGTTGACAGAATGTTGACTGAAACTATTATTTTTCCTCATTTTGTATTATTTTAAATTATGAAAAAATGATAAACACATTTACAGGAGACTTGGAAAATACAGAACAAAGTTACATATGTTTCCACTATATATTACAATTATTTTAAAGTAGATAAATTAAGATTTTTAGTTGGAGTTTCAGTATCAAACTCTCAAAAATAGACAGAAAAGTAGAAGGATACAGTAGACCTGAAAATCACTATGAGCCAATTCAACAGAATTATGATTTATACAATTTTCACACAACAGCAGGATACAAATTCTATTCAAGTTCCCATAGACTATAAACTAGGAGCCATTGGAACATATCCAGGGACATAAAACAGGGTGTAAAAATTTCATGGTATAAAGGTATTGAAATCATACAGTCTGTCATAAATATGACATATATATTATATATATAATATATATATAAATTTTTTTTTTCTGGTTGTTCAGTCACTCAGTTGTGTCTGACTCTTTGTGACTCCATGGAGGGGTCTCCCTTTACTTCACCATCACCTAGAGCTTGCTGAAACTTTCATGTCCTTTGAGTCAGTGATGTCATCCAACCATCTCATCCTCTGTCACCCCCTTCTCCTCTTGTCCTCAGTCTTTTCCAGCATCAGGATCTTTTCCAGTGAGTTGGCTCTTTGCATCAGGTGGCCAAAGTATTGGAGTTTCAGCTTCAGCATCAGTCCTTCCAATGAATATTCATGACTGATCTCCTTTAGGATGGACGGGTTTGATCTTCTTGCAGTCCAAGGGACTCTCAAGAGTCTCCTCCAACACCACAGTTCAAAAGCATCAATTCTTCAGTATTCAGCTTTCCTTATGGCCCAGCTCTCACATCCATACATGACTACCGGAGAAACCATAGTTTTGACTAGATGGACCTTTGTTGGCAAAGTAAAGGCTTTGCTTTTTAATATGCTGTCTAGGTTTGTCATAGCTTTTCTATCAAGGAGAGTCTTTTAATTTCATGACTGCAATCACCATCTGCAGTGATTTTGGTGTATATATATATATATATATATATATATATATATATATATATAAAGAATTTATATTAGGATGTACACACTGCTATATTTAAAACGGATAGCCAACAAAAATCTATTGTATAGCACATGGAACTCTGCTCAGTGTTATATGAAGCCTATATGGGAAGGGGTTATGGGGGAGGAATGGATACATGTATATGTATGGCTGAGTCCTGTTGTTGTTAATTGGTTATACCCCAAAACAAAATAAAAAGTACAAAAAATATAGATTACATTCTTATAAAAAATAAAGCTTTAATTGAATGTAACAAAAAAGTTATGTTTTTCATTAAGCTTTTTTTTTTTAAATGAGTCTCAAATTCTGTGACAGATTTTTGGTCAAGTTGTTTTCATTAAAAATTACTGATTTTAAAAACTAATAACTTAAAACTGCCACACCCAAACATATGATCCACAAAACATTCTCCTTTCCTTCTAAAGGTTTTATGATACATTGTTATCATTAGCCAGTCTTTTACTATTAAATGGCCAACTGAGACAGTTCTGAGACTGTTCTTCCACCACTGATTAAGACTGGGGTGGCAGATTTGGGGGATAATATTCATTCAGCCTTCTGAGCTTTCTGGGCAGACTTGGTGACCTTACCAGCTCCACCTGCCTTCTTGTCCACTGCTTTGATGACACCCACAGTGACAGTCTGTCTTATGTCACACACAGCAAAACGGCCCAGGGGAGGATAGTCAGAGAAGCTCTCAACACACATGGGCTTGCCAGGAACCATATGAACAATGACAGCATCACCAGATTTCAAGAATTTAGGGCCATCTTGCAGCTTTTTCCCAGAATGGCAATCAATCTTCTTCAGCTCAGCAAACTTGTAAGCAATGTGAGCTGTTTGACAATCCAGCACAGGTGCATATCCAGCACTGATCTGGCCTGGATGGTTCAAAATAATCACCTGAGCTGTGAAGCCAGCTGCTTCCATTGGCGGGTCATTTTTGCTGTCACCAGTCACACTGCCACAACGAACATCTTTGACAGACATGTTCTTGACATTGAAGCCCACACTGTCCCCAGGAAGGGCTTCACTCAATGCTTCAAGGTGCATTTCTACAGACTTCACTTCAGTTGTTACATTGACTGCGAAATGCCAGGCTGGATGAAGCATGTTGGAATCAAGATTGCCGGGAGAAATATCAATAACCTCAGATATGCAGATGACACCACCCTTATGGCAGAAAGCAAAGAACTAAAGAGCCTCTTGAAAGCCAAAGAGGAGAGTAAAAAAACTGGCTTAAAACTCAACATTCAAAAACTTAAAGATTATGGCTTCTGGTCCCATCACTTCATGGCAGATAGATGGGGAAACAATGGAATGAGTGACAGACTTTCTTTTCTTGGGCTCCAAAATCACTACAGATGGTGACTGCAGCCATGAAATTAAAAGATGCTTGCTCCTTGAAAGAAAAGCTATGACAAACCTAGACAGCATATTAAAAAGCAGAGACATTACTTTGCCAACAAAGGTCTGTCTAGTCAAAGCAATGGTTTTTCCAGTAGTCATGTATGGATGTGAGAGTTGGACCATAAAGAAGGCTGAGTGCCAAAGAATTGATGCTTCTGAAGCATGGTGTTGCAGAAAACGCTTGAGAGTCCCTTGGACTGCAAGGAGATCAAACCAGTCCATCCTAAAGGAAATCAGTCATGAATATTCATTGGAAGGACTGATGCTGAAGCTGAAACTCCAATACTTTGGCCACCTGATGCAAAGAGCCAATTAATTGGAAAAGATCGTGATACTGGAAAAGACTGAGGGCAAGAGAAGGGGGCGACAGAGGATGAGATGGTCAGATGGCATTACCAACTTAATGGACATGAGTTTGAGCAAGCTCCGGGAGTTGGTGATGGACAGGGAGGCCTGGCATGCTGCAGTCCAGCGGGTTGCAAAGAGTCAGACACGACTGAGTGACTGAACTGAACTGACATGTCATCTCATTAATATCAATTCATTCTTAGTTTGAAAAAGATCAAAATAAAATTTACTCTTCTATATATATTAACATATATTATTTATACCATTTTGAAAATTCAACAACTACTATTTCCAGGCTTGAGGCAACTCTGATCTTCATGATTCTGAGAAGCAGTTTCTGTCACTCTCTCGAATGGAGTTCACCTGGGTCTTCATTATAAACATTCAGATTTTATCCTACTATATTTTCACATGCGATAGTTTTTTTTCTTTCCAAGCATGTAATGGGGCTCAAGGATCCCACAGGCCCACTCTCAATAGATTTAACTTTTCCCCTGCATTGGCCTTTCTGATCTAGTTCTCTGAAATAGATAACAGAGGAAATGTATTTTCCCTTTAATCTTTTCTTTGAATTTCAGGCCATTATGGGTTTTATTCTTTCCTGCACAAATTTTACTTTTTGTAGTCACTCAATAAATACATGTAAATAATTTTTAAATAATAATTTATTAATCTGATCCATTCATTTAAAGGTAATGTCTGATGCCTCCAAGTTTACACCCACAAGTGCTGTTGGATAGGACTGGAGAATCTGGAAAACACTCCTCTAGACCCTTCCGGTGTCGGGTCACAAGATGTCCTTACCAGAGCCAGAAGAGTGACTCTCAGTGTATAAATGAGGGGTGGTGAGGGACACATCTGAAGCTGACTGTGCAGTACCTGGGGAGGGAGAGACAGAGCTGCAATGAGGTCTGGAGGGATTTAGGGAACTCTCTTCAATGACTGCTCCCAACAGAAAATGACAATTTTTCCCCTCCTTATTCACATGCAACTGGAAGTGGGAAAGGTAGGTAGAGAAACAAGCGGGTATCCAGCTCACAGCCAGTAACCCTCTGGTTATCTGGGGAAGGGACTTACAAGTGAAATGTGAATTCCCCAGGGTGCTCCACTCCTAGAGCCTGTGAATCTAGGGACTTGCAGGTGGGACCTCATACGAAGCAACCTTATCTAGATTGGGCTGTGTGAGTCTGGGCAAGTTTTGTACTCTCCACTCTCTGTGATTCTGCAGCTGGGTATTGCTGCAGAAAGGAGGGATATGGAAGTAACCAAGTTTGGGTTTTGCCCTGTATAAGTCTGAAAACTCCAGCTTGCTTTCCCTCAAGGCCCTTTTCTTGTTGTAGAGCTGAGGTATGGACTCTGGGTTCTATCCATGGAAGCCAAAGGTAGATACTATCTCTGGAAATAAAAACAAACCAGACAAGTCACACATTTGGGTAACAGATGCTTTCAAAGATATAGTTCCCTTCACCCACCAAAATTTTGGCAAAACCTGGGAGCCTCATGCACTGGGACAACAGTCTGATGTGGCTGAGTCACACCACTATGGGCCACACCCTCATGTCAATGGCTCCAGTTGTGGAACATAGTCTTTCCCCCTAACTGGCTGCTGCTGTGATGTTGTCAGGGGCCTGGTCACCATATTCCTGATCATGACAAGGGAGAACACTTGGGTAGAAAGTGTGGAAATACAGTCCATCTGCATGAGGGGGAGGAGGGTGGGAGGCAGCATCCAGAGCTTGTGGTAGTGACATGAAGGTGGGATGTGCTGCTCCCTCTGTTGAGGGCACCATGGAAGCCGTGGCCCTACCATCCGACAGTCGGGCCATGAGCCCTGGGGGCAGCACCAAGTAGTGCAGGGAGTTATAAGAACGGGCATCGCATTAGATAGCCCTGAGGATGAGAACAGCTTCCCAGGTGGTGCAGTGGTAAAGAAACTGCCTGCCAACGTAGGAGACGCAGGTGACGCAGGTTCAGGCCCTGGATCAGGAAGATCCCCTGGAGAAGGAAATTGCAAGCCACTATACAACATATTAAGAGAAGGAAATGGCAACCCACTCCAGGGTTCTTGCCTGGACAATCCCAGGGATGGGGGAGCCTGGTGGGCTGCTGTCTGTGGGGTCACACAGAGTCAGACATGACTGAAGTGACTTAGCAGCAGCAGCAGCATACAACATATTCAAAGGCAGAGACATTACTTTGCCAACAAAGGTCTGTCTAGTCAAAGCTATGGTTTTTCCAGTAGTCATGTATGGATGTGAGAGTTGGACCATAACTAAGGCTGAGTACTGAAGAACTGAGGCTTTTGAAATGTGGTGTTGGAGAAGACTCTTGAGAGTCCCTTGGACTGCAAGAAGATCAAACCAGTCCATCCTAAAGGAAATCAGTCCTGAATATTCATTGGAAGGACTGTTGCTGAAGCTGAAACTCCAATACTTTGGCCACCTGATGCAAAGAGCTGATTCACTGGAAAAGATCCTGATGCTGGGAAAGACTGAAGGCTAGAGGAGAAGGGGGCGACAGGATGAGATGGTTGGATGGCATCACTGACTCAATGGACATGAGTTTGAGTAGGCTCTGGGAGTTGGTGATGGACAGGGAAGCCTGGGGTGCTGCAGTCCACGGGGTCGCAAAGAGTCGGATGCCACTGAACTGAACTGAACTGAACCAGTATTCTTGCCTGGAGAATCCCATGGACAGAGGAGCCTGCCGGGCTACAGTCCATAGTGTCTCCAAGGAGTCGGACATGAATGAGTGACTGAGCATGAACGCAAGAAGACGAGAACTAGTCCCACCCAGGGCAAGCCACTTAGTGTCTTCATTTATAAAGTAGGGACAAAAATGCCTGCCCTGCTTACCTCTCTGGGCTGACTGTGAGGAGGAGTAGGGGAGTGCACACCAATGTCTTTATAGCTGCACACCTATATGCCCTTGTGAGGCTCCCCAGATGTGGACAGAACCCGGAGGTTTTGGTGCCCTTTCTACCTTTTCCTTGGCCAGCATTGCTGAGCACATATTCCAGCCTCTCCCGCAGACGGTCATTGATGAATACAGATTCCTCCAGGCGCTGGCGCAGGTTTTGGATCTCAATAAGATTCTTTTCCAGCAGGTCGGCCCCTGTTGCATACCACCAAGACAGGGAGAGGTAGGAAATGAGAAAGGTGGATCCCTCATGGGACCCTCTGCAAGATCCCTGCTCATATCCATACTCCTGTCAACGTCCTCTGCTCACCTCGGCACGTGGGAAGCACTAGGCAACTTTGTTTAAAGTGGTCCTAGGCTTTTAATCCCAACACAGCCTTCTGCTAGGGACTCCATGAGGCCTCCTCCCAGAGAGAAGCTGAGTATATCTGGGGGAGATGGACACTGGGCTGGTGGACAAGTGTGAGAAACCACTAAACTGCTCCAGGGAGGACTGGCCTAACGATGAGAAACTGTGTCCACCTCCTTTGGTGGAAATCCAGAGGGCCTCCCTCTCTACCTCAGACCTCTCTTACCCTATGATCCATGACTGCACAACTTTTAACATTCACCCAGTAAAAAAAACTAAGGTATATGCATACGAAATTAGATCAGGCTGTGAATCATGAGTGACATTGAATGTTTTCCTTGGGTTAAGAGTGACGGGAAGAGTCTGGGGAGGTATCAGGACCCGAAGGAGGAATGAGAGAAGGTAACAGTTTCAAGGATGGAAAAAGATGCACAAAGAGAAGGGTAAAATGATCAAAAATAGGCTTCACCAGGACATCGTGCTTAGGGCCAGGTTTTTCTCTGAGAATTTCAAATATTGTTTTGTTATACTGTGTGCATACTGAAACCAGGCTGCTTCCAAGCAGTTCCTCCACATGGGTGCACCCTTAGCCCCTGAGTGCCAGGAGGCCTGGCTCCAAACCCACGGGCAAAGAATGAGAAGCAGGACTGCCTTATAATTGTATACAAAGTGTATGTGTCTCCCTCTGTAGGTGTGTATAGAAATAGTCTTCCATTCTGCAATAACTCTTGATCTAAGAAGACTTACCTTCCCCTTGGAAGTCTGAACTTCGAACAGTCTAAAAAAATCTAGACCTAAAAGGTTACAGCACAGAGAAAAGGGAACACACAAATGTGAGGGAACTCATCCTCCTTATAGAGTGCCTCAGAATGCCCTTGCATTCTTTTATTCTCCTGCCCAGAGTGAGTCCCTAGGTAGTGGAAATGAGAGGCACATAGAAAGGATCAGTACTGAGATGGGGCTTCATTCTCTGGCTGACCCATGGGATACTGACCCTTCATCTTCTCACCCACTTCTGTGAGCCAGGGTTTCACTGAGGAACAAAATACCCTCTGGCCAGGAAAGGAATGTGTTGTTTCTGTAAATGGCTGTATTTCACCAACTGCTCCTTTGTTATTTTTACCAGAGGGCTTGGAGCTGGGCCGGTCCAAAGAGGAAGAGGAGGATAGGTTCCCGGATGCATTCATCTTCTGAGGCTTCATCTCTTCGCATGGGTGACTGCTGCCATGATGCCCAGCGTCTGGTGTCCCACTCTGCTCTGCGGTGCCACCCAAAGGATAGAAGGGCTGAGCAGATACAGCTTCTGAGTGGTTGCTGGGCAATGAAGCTGAATCAGCAGGCGTGGCTGGGCTGACATCTGTCCAGAAAGGAATATGAGTGAGAAACAAACGGGGAAGTCAGAAATGAAGTGTTTTAACAATCATTATACTGGGTTGAATAGTATCCTCCAAAAATTCATGTCTACCTGGAACCTAAGACTGTGACCTCATTTGAAAATAGAGTCTTTATACATTTAATTAGTTAAAAGGAGATGATACTGGATTAGGGTGGACCTTAAATCCAACATGACTGATGTCTATATAAGAAGAGGAGAGGAGACAGAGATAGGACATACACAGGGGAGAAGACCAGGTGACAATGGGGGCAGGGATTGGAGTGATGCATCTTCAAGGTTAAGGATGTTCCCCACAACCAGCAAGTCAAGAAGAGGCAAGAAAGAAGGGAGCATGGCTCTGCCGACTTGATTTCAGACTCCTGATTTTCAGAACTGTGAGAAAACAACTTATGTTGTTTTGAAACATCCAGTTTGTGATACTGTGTTACAACAGCCTGAGAAAATTGATAAAGCAATCCATGGAATGAAGACTTTAAGGTGAATAACAGTGATCGGTCAATTGCTTAGTATCAGCTAAGAACTCATTTCCCAAGGACTATCAATTTCACCCCAAGGTTACTGGCACTCCTGGCCTATGGTATCAAGAAGCAGTTGTGAGATATAATGTCTGAGGGTCACAGTGCACACAGAGGAAAAGTACAGGGGCCTCTCTCCTCGTTCCAAGATCCTCAAATGCTGGAATGATCCCAGAGAGGTACTTCAGAAATGTCTCCTCCAATTGTAGGAATCACTGCCAATCTTAGAAGTCATGAGAGTAAGCACTCTCAAACTGGTCTGTGAACGTGTGATCTTCTCACCCAACAGTCTATGCCCTTGCCACCAAACAGCTGCTGATCCTTCCTGAGCTTGTTCTATATTGGGATTGTTGGTAGAAGATAAGGAAGGGAAAATGGCCTTCACTTTTGGCTGATGAGCAGCAAACCTAGGCAGAGTGGCCTACTCCTGGTGGCTCCCACTGCTCCTGCCTGAGTTGACTCTGGACACCTTCTGAGGCTGAGGGGGTGTCACTTGCGAGGAAGGCAAGTGGTGATTTGCAATCCATCCAGAATGGCTCATGAGAATGTAAAAAGAATTCTTAAGTATAGCTCAGATTGTCAGGCTCCTATCCAATGAATGACTGGGGTACAATATTTTTACATAAGGGATTATAGAATCAAAAAAAAAAATGGTATTGTACAGCTCAATGATGCTATGAGAACATTTATATCATGTTCTTTGCTGGTTCCCTTTAGACAAAAAACCCGGCTGGGTGACAGGGCCATAATTCAGAGAAAAGTTTAAGAGTCTTCTCCTTTCAAGGATTATTATCAAGGACCACAAAACAGTCAGGTTTCTTCTCTGAGCAGGGTCAGAGTGAGGTCTTATTTTCCTCAACCAAGCCAAATTCCTTTAGGGAATTGTTTACTTAAATCAGTATCCTTCCCTGACTTATACAATATCAGATGTAACTAACACTGCTGTGAAATGAAGAGTAAGGTAGACTATGTTAAGCCTTTAGTTCAAGGCATAACTTAAAGTAGAAACTCAATCAAAATGTGATTCCTGATCTTTTTCCTTTATATCCCCTCCCCAGAAAATCAGCTTACTCTCAGCCAAGGGCATACGAGGTTTCTAGTCAGTCAGCAACAGTGATCAGCATGTTCTTGTCCCATTCTTCCCTTGCCACACAACACGGGAAACATCCTACATTGTACATGGAAAGCAGCAGAGACAAGCCTTCTGGGAGAGGAATTAAGTCTCACAGTGATGCTGCCACACACCATTTGTGGCACTAGAAATTTTGGCCCCCAAAGAAGGAGTATTGATAAACCATTGCCCCTCTGAGAAAAATGATGACTTCAGGTGGGAAAAAGAAGGGTTTAGTCTCCTTCAGAAAAGACAGAGATAATAGAAAACAAGGCTGATACTTTCTGAGAGTGCCAAAAATGTGCCACATCTCAAATGTGGCCATTCTAACAAGTAGTGGCAGGAATTGCAGGTAAGGAGAAGGTATGTTTGCCCTTTATCTGCTGTCTCTCAGGGAAGCGTTGAGATGGAGCCAAATGCCTCTGGGCAACTGAGTTCGAGGATGCACAACAAATTCCCATCAGCCTCTTGGACAATGTCACATTCATAACAAGGGCAGCCTATTCATTTATAGTGGGCTTCCCTGCTAGTTAAGTGGTAAAGAATCCACCTGCAATGCAGGAGATGTAGGAGAGCCAGGTTCCATCCCCGAGTGGGGAAGATCCCCTCGAGAAGGAAATGGCAACCCACTCTAGTACTCTTGCCTAGGAAATCCCATGGACAGAGAAGCCTGGTGGGCTAGAATCCATGGGGTCACAAGAGTCGGACACGACTTAGTGACTAAATCACAACCAAAATCATTCATTTATAAATTCATGGGTGAAAGTATATGTGTATAGAGTCTTGTCTTCTTTGCAGAGGCTAGGCCTTTGTGCTGGGCATAGGGGAAGAAAGAGTGAAATGGGGAAAACACTGGCTCCAGAAGCCTAGAGAAAGAGGTGTGCACAGGGGTGACTCCCTCCTGGCTAGGTCCATGACTGCTCGGGCCGCAGTGCAGTGGGCACTCTGAGCTTTAGAGTCAGCCAGGATCACAGTCAATGTTACTCCAAGCTGGACTGTCTTCAGTAAGTTCCCTGACCTCACTGAGCCTCAGTGTCCTTAGCTGTGCTGTAAAATCAGGACACCACCACTAATTTAAAAGGATTGCTGTCCTGATTAAATGAGGCAGCATATATACAGTGATCAATAATACAAGCATACTAGATGCTCAATAAATATGAATTTTCTGTCTTCCCTTGACTGCTATAATTAAGAGGAGACACGCTGCTTTGCTTCTCATGTAAAATGAGAAACAGGAATAGTTCCAGGTCAAAATCCATTATGGCTTATTCATGCCTCATTAGAAAAGACCCTGATGCTGGGAAAGATTGAAGGCATGAGGAGAAGAGGAAGACAGAGGATGAGATGGTTGGATGGCATCACCAACTCAATGGACATGAGTTTGAGCAAGTTTCAGGAGATGTTGAAGGAGAGGTAAGGAAGCCTGGCGTGCTACAGATCATGGGGTTGCAAAGAGCTGGACACGACTGAGTGACTGAACAACAAAAACAACAACATGCCTAAAATATTCAGAAAAAATAAAAACAGATACATAGCCAGGGACTTCCTGGTCCCTGGTTGTTCACATCTGACTCTGTATGAGTCAGATGCTTTCCTTAGGAGGGAAAATAAAGGGAATGCTGAGCAGGAGAAAAATGAAGGCTTGATTTTAAACTTATTCTCTTCCTCCTACCCTTACCAAAGCTACCCAAGGGCCCTCTTTGGGGAATTCTGGGGAGTGGCATGATGGTGATAGATTCAGTCAGTCCCAGTAACTGATGGTTTAGAGAATATTACAGCTGAATTATCAGAATGATGGGTGGGATCTGTAAATTCACAGATGATAGAAAATATTTAGTGGTGAATAAAAATAGGAAAAAGTAAAAAATATAAATGTAAAAATAAATAAATAAATAATAGAAAAAGATGGCTTCCCTGGATGCTCAGATGGTGAAGAATCTGCCTGCAATGCAGGAGACCTGGGTTCAATCCCTGGGTTGGGAAGATCCCCTGGAGAAGGGAATGCCTACATTCTTGCCTGGAGAATTCCATGGACAAAGGAGTCTGGTGGGCTACAATCCATGGGGTTCCAGAGTTGGACCCTACTGAACGACTAACACACACAAAATAGAAACTGTGGCTGTTTATCGAAAGGAGTTCAGGATCAGAGGTCCAATGTGAATGACACTCATGTCTGTGGTCTGAAAGGTGACATGACTGTGTTGCAGGTATGAGGGAGCATTTGTTCCCTTCCCTTCCCAACTCATGACCCCTCCCCTCAAATCCAGCACCATGTATGTGCCTGAGGGGGGTCTGGTGGCTGATGAAGTGTGGCACTAGGAATGGAGAAAAGCTATCTGACACCCCTGAAGCCTGTGCCTGGCACTGAATCCCTGACCTGTGCCCAATCAGGCATGTCACAGTAGGTCTGCAGGGCGTGGCTGCCAAGGTGCCTCCTCTTGGTCTAGACAAATAAGCAAGCGCCTAGAAACTGGAGGATCTCTGGGTACTTACTGGCCATGTCCACTGCAGGGCGCACTTTCTGTTCATTGAGCAGCAGGTAGGTGCTGCTAGGGGAGTAACGGGCGGTGGACGGGGCATGGCTGCTGGAGCAGGTCTGGGGCCAAGTCTGCAGCTGGGCATCCTGTAGGGTATGCAGGACTTCTGTCTTCTTATCCCTCTTTAGCCTCTCCCTTAAGATACTAGGAAGTAAGAAAGACAGAGGAAAAGTGAAAGTCACCCAAATATCACAGTTATACTGATCTGGGGGCTTAGAGGAGAGGACCCAGGAGTCAAGGAGATTGTTCCTTCAGAAAAGTCAAACAATCCATTCATATTTGGGGGTAGAGAGTTGGGAGGCAGGGAGAACAACAGTGTTCAGTGCCTTGGTCACAAACATCCTGAGAAAGAGAGAAGACCCGTCAGGCTCTTTAACACTTTGACAAGACACCCAGAGACCCATAAAAGTTCAACACACCCTGTGACATAATCCATTAAATAGTATTTGTTGTGGCCCATTTAAAACTGGTTCCTGAGGCAATGCTCCCTGCTAGGTGTCTTGTAGTTTCCAGACCTCCTTGGGCTTCCCTGGTGGCTCAGTTGGGAAAAAACCTGTCTGCGATACGGGAGACCTGGGTTTGATTCCTGGGTTGGGGAGATCCCCTGGATGAAGGGAATGGCTACCCACTCCATTATTCTGGCCTGGAGAATTCCATGGATAGAGGAGCCTGGAGGGCTACGGTCCATGGGGGTCACAAAGGGTTGGACAGAGTCAGACATGACTGAGTGACTTCTACTTTCCCTAGTCATACATAATATAAATCTATGTCATATTTAAATATAAATCTTTTTTGTTTGAAAGAAATTTGTAGCCATTCAACATCTGCCAGCACTTGTTGGGTCACTCTTAAAGATTTCAGATATGATCTCACTCCAGCTTTTAAAGATCTAGGGGAGACCAGAGGTGATCCCTGGGAGGATGGGAGACTCCTAAGACTGGAGAGTTAGGCTAAATTACTACATTACTAAATGAGTGAATTAGGCTAAATTACTAAATTCTAATTACTAGTAAATTTAGTAGTAAATTACTAGTAAATTTAGTAAATTAAGTAGTAAATTACTAGTAAATTTAGTAAATTACTAATTCACTAAATGAGTGAATCTTGGAGCCAGAAGAATAATAAACTAAAAAAACAGGAAATGAGACCACCTTGTCACTAAGGACACACAATGGTTTGATGGTATAATCAGCTGTTTGGTTTTCATGGGGTGAGAGAGCTGCTGCTCCACTGATCTTCTGGCCCTTGCTCCAGATTCTTGACTAGATTTTATCTTTCATAGCCCCTGAAAATTTTGAGTTACCTGAGTCTCTGCAGCATCTGTTCTCTTTGATTCTTCTTATTTACACAGTCATCTGAAAACCAAATTGAGAAAAGGAGCAGTCATACTTTAAACAGCTCTCATTTACCAAATACAAGCACACACTGGGTTCTCTCTCCGGGGTCACAGACACATAGCTGCTTGATGCTCAAGTACAAGCTTCTCTGAATTTTCTCGGGAGACACTGGGTTGAGTGTTTAGACAGCATGTCTGGCAAAGTTTCCCGAACCCACCTCAAAGATCATCAGTCACCTCACTTGCTCTGCCCTGAGTTAGAGCAAAAAGTTGAAAATGTCTCTTTTCCCACAGATCATGGGGTACTTGTCCAGCTGGCCTCTCGATCATCCCAGCCAGAGCCTCCCAGTCCTGCCATGGGGCGGGTTCCCAGTCCCATGTCTATGGGTCCCATCAGTTTTCATGCAGAACCTGTCTCCGCAGAGGTGACAGCCACCCTGTCCCACCTCTGCATCTGCCATCAGGAGCCTGCACAATGGCCTCAAACCAGCTCTTACTATGTGCCCTCAGGTCTCTAGGCAATACTCTATATAACTGACTTCTGAAATAATAAATATTCCCACAAAAGGTACTTATACATATAGTGCCTAAACCATTCCCAGGGACTTCCCTGGCAGTCCAGTGGTTGAGATTTCACCTTCCAATGCAGAGGGTACATGTTCGATCCACGGTCAGGGAACTAAGATCCCGCATGCTACATGATCAAAAAACTGACACATAAAAAAAAAAAAAACAGTCTAAACAGTTCCCAAATCAACACGATTCTCTTATCATTCTTTTCAAGTGCACTGATTAATATTGTTTATTTGATCCTAAGCACAATCATGCAAGAATTAGGGGCTTGTATTATTTGATCTAAATTTTTTAGGTGAGGAAACAGATATCAAAAGAAATATGAACATGTCCAGAACTAGTAATGAACACATATAGGCTAGAGCAGAAGTCTTTAGATTGCTAGTTTAGGACTCTTTTCAGAGCAACCAGCTGCCCCATTCCACCTCTCTTTCTACCAATTAGTTTCAGATACATGCTGTCACCCCCAGTGAGGCCTCCTGCTACAGCGGCCAAACTTCAGGAGACACAGAGTAGCTGGTAATCACCATGGCATCCCCAACCCCGTGTGCCTCTCTGTTGCTTCTCACCAGCCAGCCCCGGCTCTGCCATGGCCCCAAGATGGTGATTACAGAACAGGACACCAGATTGAAATGTCACTTGTGAATGAGTGCAGGTCTGGGAGTGTGAATGGGGGAGGGACTAAGGGCCCTCCTGAGCCCTGGGGCTGGCTTACCTGTGTTGAACTTGCTGGCGAGGCTCTCTGCCAGCTGGCTGCCCTTGGCCAGCTGCTCACGGAAATGCTGCTCCGTGTTATAGTCAATCTTCCTACTGCTGAGGAGCTCTTCAAAGATCTTCACTGTGTTCTGAACATGTTGGATGAGAAGGGAAGAGACAGCCCTCCCAATCCTTATCTTTTCCCGCAGGTGGGTCAACTCTCGAGCCTGATCCTGGATCAAGGAATATTTCCTAAAGTGGGAAGTGGTAAGGATAGAAAGGGGTGACTGATAGATTATAGTGCTTCAGCAGAAGGTGCTTTGAGAATTTCACCAATGGAGTCCCCATGCGGAACTCTAGCTAGTGTTTAGTGACTGGAATGTGGTAAAGGGAATGAAGGAAGGAAAGTAAGAGAGTGTCTCTGGGTAAAAGATTTCTTCTAAGATCATCTTTTCCCCTGCTCCCATACTTCTAAAAATGGTTTTCTTTTCTAGTTCCACTTTATCAATTAATTAATTATCTGGAGTACAATCACTTTACAATGCTGTGTTAGTTTCTGCTGTACAACAGGGTGAACCAGCTACGTGTATCATATGTCCCCTCCCTCCTGAACCTCCCCCCGCCCTTCTGGGTCATCACAGAGCACCGAGCTGAGCGGCCTGCGCTGGACAGCAGCTTCCCACTAGCACCCATTTTACACCTGGTGTAAATGCACATGTATATGCACATCCAGGCACATGCACCCAATTCGTCCCGCCCTCTTCTTCCCACTCTGGGTCTACATGTCTGTTTTCTACATCTGCATCTTTATTCCTGCCCTGAAAATAGGTTCATCTGTATCATTTTTCTAGATTCCACATACGTGTGTTAATATACAATATTTGTTTTTCTCTTTCTGACTTATTTTACTCTGTATGACAGACTCCAGATCCATCCATATCACTAAAAATGACCTAATGTCATTCCTTTATATGGCTGAGCAATATTCTACTGGATATATGTACCACCACATCTTTATCTATTCATCTGTCAGTGGACATTCAGGTTGCTTCCATGTCTTGGCTATTGTAAACAGTGCTGCAATGAACACTGGGGTACATGTGTCTTTTTGAGTTATGGTTTTCTCAGGGTATATGCCCAGTAGTGGGACTGCTGGGTCATATGGTAGTTTCATTTTTAGTTTTCTAAGGCACCTCCATACTGTTTCTCCATAGTGGTTGTATCAATTTACATTCCCACCAGTACTGTGAGAAGGTTTTCTTATCTCCACACCCTCTCCAGCATTCACTGTTTGTAGATTTTTTCATGATGGCCATTCTGACCAGCGTGAGGTAATACCTTATTATAGATTTGATTTACATTTCTCTAATAACGAGCAATGTTTAGTATCTTCTCATGTGTTTGTTGGCCATCTGTATGTCTTCTTTGGAGAAGTGTCTAATTAGGTCTTCTGCCCATTTTTCAACGACATCATCGTCATCACGGAACTGCCAATTGAAACAAGAGCAAGCTACTACTAAATGCAAATCGAAACTATAAGAAGGTATCACCTACACTGGTCAGAGTGGCCATCATGAAAAAAAATCTACAAACAGTAAGCTATTACTAGGGGCTTCTCTGGTGGTTCAGACAGTAAAGATTCCGCCTGCAATGTGGGAGACCTGGGTTTGATCCCTGGGTTGGGAAGATCCCCTGGAGAAGAGAATGGCTACCCACTCCAGTATTCTGGCCTGGAGAATTCCATGGACTATAAAGTCCATGAGGTCACAAAGAGTCAGACACGACTGAGCAGCTTTAACTTTCACTAAGCCACTACTATACATCTGTTAGAATGGTGACCATACAGAACACTGACAATCCTAAATGCTGGTGAGGATGTGAAGCAATAGATACTCTCATTTATAGCTGGTGGGAATGCAAAATGCTATTTACAGCTATTTTTGAAGATAGTTTGACAGTTTCTTACAAAATTAAACATATTCCTACATATGACCCAGTAACTGCATCTCTCAATGATTACCCAAATTAGATGAAAATTTATGTCCACATCAGTATCTGCACACAATGTTTACAGTAGCTTTATCCATAATTGAGAAAACTTGGAAGCAACCAAGATGTTCCTTAGTAGGTGAACAGATAAATAAACTGTGGTACATCCAGAAAATGGAATATTTTTTGGTTCTTAAAAGAAATGTGCAGTCAAGCTATTAAAAGACATGGAGGAATCTTAAGTGCATATTATTAAATGAAAGAAGCCAGTCTGAAAAAGCTAGATAGCATATGATCGCAACTATATGACATTCTGGAAAAGCCAAAACTGCAGCGACAGTAAAAAGACCAGTGTTTGCCAAGGATTAGAAAGCAGAGAAGGATGAGTAGGTGGAGCACGGAGTACTTTTAGGGCAGTGAACACTCATTCTATATGATACTGTGATGATGGATGCATGTCATTATACTTATGTCAAAACCCACAGAATGTACAAGACTAAGAATGAACCCGAATGTAAACTATTGACTTTGAGTGATAATGATTTTCATTGATTGCAACAAATATCAACAAATACACCACTCTGGTATAGGATGTTGATACTAGGGGAAGAGGCTATACATGTGCAGGGACAAAGATAGGTAGATGGGGACTCTTTGTACTTTCCGCTCAATTTTGCTCTGAACTTCCTGTTCTAAAAACAAAGTCTGCTTTTAAAAAAGAATGATTGTGAGAATATAAAAATTTTAAATGCACTTGACAAAGTGGGTGGAGGCTTTGTGAACTGAGAGCCCAGCATTTTGATATTATTTCTGCCAAAGTCTACTGTGCAATTGTGATCAAGCAACTATATCTTTGGGCCTTAGTGTTCTCAGTTCTAAAATAATTCTCAAGTTATTTTAGCTCTAACATTATTCTCTGGGTCAGTGAAATTTAAGTGTTACATATTAACAGATTCAATGGAGTATGAAGCAAAACCTGAACCACCTTCAAAGCTGATCCTCAACCACTAAGCAAGTTAGTGATGATTTAGTATTTCAATAACTAATGCTCACAGGTAATTATATAATAGATTAATTCTACACTAATGGAATGTCTTTGAAAAGTTTTAGGAAAATGGCCATTAAAGACAGACTGATAAATCTAGTGATCAGGCCATTATTTGGCAATTTTGTAAGCTTATTTTTGAAATTGAGCTAATTACACTGTAGTGCATACAGAAGTGGAAATATAAGATTGTACTCATGGAAGTTATATAATGTCATAAACTGATGGCACCTCAATAAAAAATAAGTTTAAAAAATTAAGCTTATACAAATTGCTATTCTAGAAACCAGGGATATGAGCTTCTGAAGAGAATGTAGAGGAGAGAATGAGGAGTAGAGATGGAGGAGCCTCTGTATAATTCCACCTCTTCAGCATTAATATGGGTCAACTTTTCACCATCAAAACATATGATGTAACAGGAGATTCTTATGTGTTCCCATCAATGCAGAAAAGAGACACCACTCACGTGACTGGAAGAGTTCCATGAAATCTCAAGTATCCATGAGATCATATATTTGGTGTATATATGTATTGCTAGGCTTCCCTGGTGGCTCAGTGGTAAAGAAACTGCCTACCAATGCAGGAGATGCAAGAGACTCAGGTTTGATCCCTGGGTCGGGAAGATCCCCTGGAGAAGGAAATGGCAACCCACCCTAGTATTCTTGCCTGGGAAATCCCATGGACAGGAAAGCCTGGCAGGCTACAGTCCATGGGGTCGCAAAAGAGTCAGACACAACTTGGTGACTAAACAACAACAACATGCATTGTTAAATCGAATAAAACCAAATTTCTCTGAATAATATAAAGTAATTATAATAAAAATACTATAGACTTTTCTCTAAAGAATTTCCAGGCTGGTCTTAAGAGAAAGCCCTACAGTTAAGGTACATAGCTTGAATACAGACCCTGAAAGCTGCTATAATAGTCTCTGAAACAAAGAGTCTCTTACTCGCTGTGGGACATAGAGGAGAATCCGGCTTTCTCAGGCTGAGTCTTCTGCTCATTCACTCTCCTCTCAGAAGGTCCCTTCTTCTCTGAGGGCTGATGCATCCCAGGCTTCAGTTGGAGCATTTTCTCACAAAGAAACCTCTTCCTGCCTCCTTCAAAAGGAAAGAGAGAAGAAATGCATCTGGGTATCCACAATGACTAGCCTCTCCTCCACATCTACCTAGAGGAATCAAAACAAAATAATGGTTTAAAGAGGTTGGATTATAAGAAGGGTCCTCCAGGAGCATAAAAATCACAAGAGCAGAAGCTACAAGGAAGTAAACTATGAAACCTACAATGCGCTCCCTTGAAGAGTTCTTTATCAGCCACAAGAACCATGGTGATCCACTGGGATTGAGAAAAGATGCAGCAAGTAGGGGCAGATGCTGCTATGAGGAGGAAGAGGAGGGTTCAAAGAAATTTTAGCATTAAAAACAAGCAAACAATGAAGGAAACACATGAAAACAAGTGGGCTTTAAACTGGACTAGAGGACAAGTATTTTTGATTCTTACAGTTGAGATAAAGTTCCCTGGGAGTGTCCCCTCAGAAACCAGAAAGCCTTTCTATCACCCCTAACTTCTGACAACTATGTAGGCAGAAACAAAGTTTGAGATGTCAGAGTTCAAATCTCAGTAACTGGGACTCAACAATAGCACCATGATAAGGACTCAGAGTATCTTGTGGCAAATTGTAATCATACATAGAATGTGGAGGTAGCTATAAAACCCCAGAAAGCCTTGCCTTCCGATGGCCTGCCACACTCAACACAAGGCTGTTTCTCTCTGGATGTCTCTATCAATAAAGACCACTTCTCTCACTAGCCAGTTTTAATATGTGTATTCTTTTGCTGTGTATTTAATATCTGTGTATTCAACCAATCACACTTGCCTCATAGCTCAGTTGGTAAAGAATCTGCCTGCAATGCAGGAGACCCTGGTTCGATTCCAGGGTTGGGAAATTCCACAAGCCATGTGATGTGGCCTAAATAAATGAATATTTTTAAAAAAGAAAACACCAAACAATAATATTTTCTCAACACCTTTTATTTTCTTGAAGATAGTTTCAATGAAAACAATTTTCGTGGCTTTTCTTAAATGAGTTTTTTAAGACTTCTAGTGATTCTTACCATTTCTCTTTGGGAACTCTCCAGATTTTGCTATTTAATATTCTTCTAAGAGCCTAGTAATCAAAAGCTGGAGTTTATGTTCTGACTAATAAATTTAGCATAATAATTTTTCATTACTAATAATCTTTTTATTCCATAATTATTAATATATCCCAAAGCAAAGCAATGTTGGATTTCTTTCCCTTGAAGTAGGGATACATGTAGGGGGTTTCATTTAACAAGAAATCAATTTTAACTTTCCAAACTACCACTCTCACCCAACTTTGCTATTTACAGATGATTGTTTTTGCTTTAGAAAAAAAAAATCTCTATAAACATTATACTACTAATGTCTGTTTTCAATTGAATTCTGGATCTACAAGTTACTTTCCACTTTATCACAGCCCTTAAAATATTTTATCTCCTTTAATATAATTAATGGATACCTTATGTTGGTGCTGATTTAAAAAATCTAACATATTTATTTATTTATTCTTTCACTTAGGTCTTAATAGAGTTGCCTGGGCTGCCAAAAAGCCTATTGAAAATGGCCCTTGACAGAACCCAGTAAGATCTAGGCCATAGCAATTTGACTTGAGATGGTACAAACCAGGCTGGTACAGGTGTATGATAATGTACAATGTGCTGCTTTTCATTAGGAATCACTAATATTCTAGCATCAACATTAGAGGGTATTCAATGTGCAAAGTAGATCAAAAGATAAGAAATTCTCATGGTCCTCACTTCACAGTTTAATTTACTCATCAGAAAGGAGAGTCATAGCTATGAAACGGAAAGTGAAGTTGCTCAGTCATGTCCGACTCTTAGTGACCCCATGGACTGTAGCCTACCAGGCTTCTCAGTCCATGAAATTTTCCAGGTAAGAGTACCGGAGTGGGTTGCCATTTCCTTCTCCAGGGGATCTTCCCAACCCAGGGGTCAATCCTGGGTCTCCTGCATTCCAGGCAGACGCTTTCCACCAGGGAAGCCCAGGAAATGGAAAATGGTGTTAAAACTTTTTTTACCACCACAGACTAACACCACCTAGCATCTGTGTGACAGTGGTTCATTATAAGCAACCTTGTTACTATTTTCTTTTTAGGGTAGGCAGTACTTATCTGTTTTTAAATTGATGTACAGTTGGCCACCTGATGCAAAGAGCAGACTCATTGGAAAAGACCTTGATGCTGGGAAAGACTGATGACAAAAGGAGGTGTGTGTTAGTAGCTCAGGTCATGTCTCACTCTTTGAGACCCTGTCAGGCTCCTCCGTCCATGGGATTCTCTAGGCAAGAATACTGGAGTGGGTTGCCATTTCCTTCTTCAGGGGATCTTCCCAACCCAGAGATCAAACCCGTGTCTCCTGCATTACAGTCGGACGCTTTTCAGTCATGTCTGACTCTTTGTGAGTCCATGGACTGTCGGCTACCAAGCTCCTCAGGAGACAGTCCATGGAGTTCTTCAGGCAAGAGTACTGGAGTGGGTTGTCATTTCCTTCTCCAGGGGATCTTCCCGACCCAGGGATCGAACCCAAGTTTCCCGCATTGCAGGCAGACACTTTACCATCTGAGCCACAGGGAAGCCCACCATCTGAGCCAGGAGGTGGCAAAGGATGAGATGGTCAGACAGCATCACCAACTCAAAGGACATGAATTTGAGAAAACTCCAATAGATAGTGGAGGGCAGAGGAGCCCAGTATGCTGCAGTCCATGGGATCGCAGAGTCAGATACCACTTAGAGACTGAAAAACAACATTATAATAGGTTTTTTTTTTCATTACTATAGTTTTGAACAGTAATATTTATTTGATCTACTTACGTATTAAACCTATTCAATGTTCTTCAATCCATGTCCTTAATTTCCATGTTTCTCTTGGGATCACTTAGTGAAAGTTAAAGTGTCCCACTCTTTGGGATCCCATGGATTGAAGCCTTCCAGGCTCCTCTGTCCATGAAATGCTCCAGGCAAGAATACTTTAGTGGGGGACCATTCCCCTTCTCCAGGGGATCTGCCTGGCCCAGGGATTGAACCCAAGTCTCTTGCGTTGCAGGCAGATTATTTGCTGTCTGAACCACCAGGGAAACCTCTGGGATCATCTAACTTCTGCCCAAAAAACTACCTTCTGTATTTCCTCTAGTGAAGGTATGCTGCTGATCTGGAAAGGCCTTTATTTCACCTTCCCTTTGAAGGATATTTTGTCAGGGACTAAATTGTAGATTGGAAATTACAGTATTTTAGTTCTTTAATAATGAATACAATGTGAAATTTTTTTCCTTTGGACATTTCTATGACGTTTCTGTTTGCCTTTGATTTTTGGCAGTTTCACAGCCATGTACCTAGACGTGGCTCTCATTTTTATCCTGTTTGGAGTTGGTAGAATTTCTTATATATTTGGCTTCCTAGCTCATTAGTTATTTTTTTCATTGACTGTTACATTTTATAAAATTGTTTTCAACCCACATTCCATCGCCTACCGTGTGGGACTTCGCCCTTTATAACATGATCTATGTTCTTTTTATTAAATTTATTTTTAATTGAAGGGTAATTGCTTTACAATATTGGTTTGATTTCTGCCATACATCAACACGAATTAGCCATAGGTGTGTGGCTTGAGCCTCCTTCCCACCTCCCACCCCTCGGTTGTTACAGAGCCCCAGTTTGAGTTCTAGTCACACAGCAAATTTCCATTGCCCATCTATTTTGTTTTTCCGGTAGTCAAGTATGGATGTGAGAGTTGGTCTATAAAGAAAGCTGAGTGTCCAAGAATTGATGCTTTTGAACTGTGGTGTTGGAGAAGACTCTTGAGAGTCCCTTGGACTGCAAGGAAATCCAACCAGTCCATCCTAAAGGAAATCAGTCCTGAATATTCATTGGAAGGACTGATCTTAGAGCTGAAACTCCAATACTTTGGCCACCTGATGCGAAGAACTGACTCATCTGAAAAGACCCTGGTGCTGGGAAAGATTGAAGGCAGGAGGAGAAGGGGATGACAGAAAATGAGATGGTTGGATGGCATCACCGACTCAATGGACATGAGTTTGAGTAAACTCCGGGAGTTGGTGATGGATAGGGAGGCCTGGTGTGCTGCAGTCCATCGGGTCGCAAAGAGCCCGACACGACTGAGCAACTGAACTGAACTGAACTCCCCATCCCTGACCCCAAGAGATTACCCAAAGTGCTGCTACTTTCCCCCCGCTGTTTAGCATCTGCCTTCTACCCAGCTTCTCAGCCTTTTGTTCCTTGCCAAGAATTGGCAAATGCCTTGAGGGGCAAAGGCAGAGAATTAGTTTCCTTCCAATGAGCCTCTCTCTAGAACTGGCTCTGTGTGTCCTGACTGCATTGGTAGTTTTCCAAAGACTTCAAATAGAATTCCTTTAAATCAGATTTTATCTACTTGTTTTCAGAGTGTGTGCTGGTTTGCTACAGATACTCCATTCATAACAGAAGAAAGAGGAAATCTACAAATTCCAGGTAAATTAAAATTTCCTACTTTGATTCCTTAAGAACAACAAAAAAGAAGGGGTCACTGATACATACTTGCATTTTTCTTATATTTGGGTAAGTCTGATTTGGCTCCTGCACTGCTGGTGGGTCGGGCTTCCCTAGTGGCTCAGTGGTAAAGAATCCCCCTGCAATGCAGGAGACTCAGGTTCAATCCCTGGATTGGGAAGATCCTCTGCAGAAGGGAAATGGCAACCCACTCCAGTATTCTTGCCTGGGAAATCCCATCGACAGAGGAGTTAGCAGGCTACAGTCCCTGGGGTTGCAAAAGAGTCAGACATTACTTAGCGACTAAACAACAAGTCTGGTTGTATACTAAAAGCACTTCCTGAAATCATGTGCAAAAGATTTTCTACCATGAGCTGAAAAATCACTATGCCTGCATAGAAGTCCAATAATTTGATAAAGTCTGATCCAGTTCGCTGCTGAGCTATCTGCACTTCAGTTAGATCACTATCAAACCTTACCAGTAACCAGTTTTCCAGATACTGGTCACTAATACGTGGGAGAAGGGGCCAACCAAACCATTAGACATCCTTAATTTATTCCAGGGAATGTTGAAAGTCAGCAGTGGTATAGTTAGAAGTGGGAATAAAAGGCTTAATAATAATAACAAAAATGACAGCTTTCTTGGAGCTTTACTGTGTGACCAGCACCGTTCCTCAGTGCTTTACTATGTAATAATTTATAAGTCCACATAACAACTCTGAAACATAGTGTAGGATTTTACCACCCTCTTGTTGCAGAGGAAAACAGTGAGGCAGTAAAAGGCCGAGCTAACCTTTTAAGGGTCCCACCACTAAGAGGATGAGACCCAGCACTCAGACCCAGGCAGAGCCCTTCTCCTTGGCCATCATGCTCAGTGAGAAGGCCTCACTAAGATTTGCATCTCTTCCTTCTTGTTCCACCTCCAAGATTTCAACGAAAAAAAAGAAGATGGAAAGGAAGGCCTATGAAACATTTAGTACTAATTAACAAAATAAGAAAGAGAAGAAAGTTAATAAAAACCATTTGAAAGTGAAGTTGCTCAATTGTATCCGACTCTTTGCGACTCCATGAACTGTAGCCTACCAGGCTCCTCAGTCCATGGAATTTTCCAGGCAAGAGTACTGGAGTGGGTTGCCATTTCCTTCTTCAGGGGATCTTCCCAACCCAGGGATCAAACCTGGGTCTCTGACACTACAGGCAGACGCTTTACCATCTGAGCCACCAGGGAAGTTGTTAATCTACCCCAAAACAGACTCCATGGTCCCAGAGATGAAGTGATCATATCTCTCAACCAGAATGTTTATGGGTCTTGATTCTCCTGGTCTGAACAAGGGAGTTCCCTAGAGAGGCTCCTAGGAAAAAGGGTTAACAGTGTCTTTTATGTTCAAAGGGTAGAGGGGACAGCTGAGTACCTCTTCTTGACTTAGAGAAGAGGCAGTGCTCCTAAAGGGACAAGGAGGAGGGAGAATATCCCATAAAAAATGAGACAAATTCATGCCTTTCTAAGTTCATTAATGACATAACCCTTTCATATTTAGCCATATCCATGTACCTTTATTGGGGCTTCCCTAGTGGCTCAGTGGTAAAGAATCCACCTGCCAATGGGGGAGAGACAAGAGAGATAGGTTCCACTCCTGGGTCAGGATGATCCCCTGGAGAAGGAAATGGCAACCCACTCCAGTATTCTTGCCTTGAAAATTCTATGGACAGAGAAGCCTGGCAGGCTGCAGTCCATGGGGTCACACAGTCAGACACAACTGAGTGACTGAGCATGCACATGTACCTTTATCATTGAAAACTTAATGCTTTCTTTACAGTGATTCACATTTTTTTCTTACTCTACTTTTTTGTTTGTTAGGTCATTTAACACGTCTTTGTCTATTTTCAAGTCCTTGTGTAATAGTCCAGCATCAAGGCCGCCTGAGAGTTGTCTTTTTGTTGTTGTTCAGTCGCTGTCATGTCCAACTCTTTGAACCCCTTGGATTGCAGCATGCCAGGCTCCTCTGTCCTCCACTATCTCCCAGAGTTTGCGCAAATTCATGTCCATTAAATTGGTCATCCCTTTTTCTTTTGATTATATGTCACTTTTTGCTTCACTGTGCCTCCAGTAACTTATTAATATATGTGCCAAACAGTGTGTTTGACAGTGTAAAGACAGAAGTAAATATTTACTCTCTGGTATGAATATGCAAGAAGCAACAGTTAGAACCCTGTACAGAACAACTGATTGGTTCAAGATTGAGAAAGGTGTACGACAAGCCTGTTTATTATGACCCTGTTTATTTAATTTATACACAGAGCACATCATGCAAAATGCTGGGCTAAATGAGTCACAATCTGGAATCAAGATCACTGGGAGAAATATCAACAACCTCAGATATGCAGATGATACCACCCTAATGGCAGAAAGTGAAAAGGAATTAAAGAGCCTCTTGATGAGGGTGAAGGAGGAGAGTGAAAAAGCTGGCTTAAAACTCAGTATTAAAAAAAATTAAGATCATGGCATCTGGTCCCATGGCAAATACAAGGAGAAAAGGTGGAACCAGTGACAGATTTCCTATTCTTGGGCTCTAAGATCACTGCAGATGGTGACTGAAGCCATGAAATTAGATGATTGTTTCTTGGCAGGAAAGCTATGACAAACCTAGACAGTGTATTAAAAAGCAAAGACATCTCTTTGCTGACAAAGTTCTGTATAGTCAAGGCTATGGTCTTTCTAGTAGTCATGTACAGATGTGAGAGTTGGACAATAAAGAAGGCTGAGTGCCAAAGAATTGATGCTTTCCAATTGTGATGTTGGAGAAGACTCCTGAGAGTCCCTTAGAAAGCAAGTAAATCAAACCAGTCAATCTTAAAGGAAATCAACCCTGAATACTCTGGAAGGAATGATGCTGAAGCTGAAGCTCTAATACTTTGGCTACCTGATGCAAAGAGTTGACTCATTGGAAAAGACCCTGATGCTGGGAAGGATTGAAGGCAGGAGAAGAGGGCAACAGAGGATAAGATGGTTGGATGGTGTCACTGATGGACATGAACCTTGGGCAAACTCTGAGAGGTGGTGAGGGACAGGGAAGCCCAGTGTGCTGCGTCCATGGGGTTGCAAAGTGCTGGATACCACTTGGCCACCGAACAACAACAACATGAACATACTCATTTTTCTATCAGGCCTCTAGTGTGGACGGCTCACTCAATCTAACATGTCTTTCTCGAGTTGGGCTGGTTTTGTTTAATTAATTAGATTCAGTTTTCCACTGGCTTCAAATGTTTTTAAGTAGGATCAGAAATTTTTTTTTAGCTGGGTTTGGGATCTTAATACTAGAATGATTCTAGACATTTTTAAAAATGCATTTCAGCCCAGAAACCAGCTTTTCTGAACCAGGAAAGATACATTTCTCCTTACAGCCTGGCTTTTTACTTTCTGGCTCACGGTGGAGTTCTTTTTGCTCTTCAGTTCTGTTGTCAGCTTTCTGGACTCTGTTGCTTCATCCTGCTGCTCTCCTGTTAATTTAATCTTTAGGGGATCCAAGGTATATGAATGTAAACTCACATTAAAAAGTTAATCATGAAAAAAAAAAAAGTTAATCATGAGTATTCATGAGGCTTAACATTATCAAAACAAACAACCCAGTCAAAAAATGGGCAGAAGAATAGATGTTTCTCCAGAGAAGACATACAGATGACCAAAAGGCACATGAACAGATGCTCAACATTGCTAATTATTCAGTTCAGTTCAGTCGCTCAGTCGTGTCTGACTCTTTGTGACCCCATGAAGAGCAGCACGCCAGGCCTCCCTGTCCATCACCAGCTCCCGGAGCTTGCTCAAACTCATGTCCATTGAGTCGGTGATGCCATCCAACCATCTCATCCTCTGTCATCCCCTTCTCTTCCTGCCCTCAAGTCTTTCCCAGCATCAGGGTCTTTTCCAAAGAGATGGCCAAAGTATTGGAGTTTCAGCTTCATCATCAGCCTTCCAATGAACACCCAGGACTGATTTCCTTTAGGATGGACTGGTTGGATCTCCTTGCAGTCCAAGGGACTCTCAAGAGTCTTCTCCAACACCACAGTTCAAAAGCATCAATTCTTCAGTGCTCAGCTTTCTTCACAGTCCAACTCTCACATCCATACATGACCACTGGAGAAACCATAGCTTTGACTAGACGGACCTTTGTTGGCAAAGTAATGCCTCTGCTTTTTAATATGCTATCTAGGTTGGTCATAACTTCCCTTCCAAGGAGTAAGTATCTTTTAATTTCATGGCTGCAATCACCATCTGCTGTGATTTTGCAGCCCCCCAAAAATAAAGTCAGCCACTGCTTCCCCATCTATTTGCCATGAAGTGATGGGATCAGATGCCATGATCTTAGTTTTCTGAATGTTAAGCTTTAAGCCAACTTTTTCACTCTCCTCTTTCACTTTCATCAAGAGGCTCTTTAGTTCTTCTTCACTCTCTGCCATAAGGGTGGTGTCATCTGCATATCTGAGGTGATTGATATTTCTCCCGGCAATCTTGATTCCAGCTTGTGCTTCTTCCAGCCCAGTGTTTCTCATGATGTACTCTGCATATAAGTTAACTAAGCAGGGTGACAATATACAGCCTTGATGTACTCCTTTTCCTATTTGGAACCAGTTTGTTGTTCCATGTCCAGTTCTAACTGTTGCTTCCTGACCTGCATACAGGTTTCTCAAGAGGCAGGTCAGGTGGTCTGGTATTCCCATCTCCTTCAGAATTTTCCACAGTTTATTTATATCTGGAGAAAAACATGGTCCAAAAGGATCCATGCACCCCAATGTTCACTGCAACACTGTTTTCAATAGCCAAGACATGGAAGCAACCTAAATGTCCTTTGACAGAGGAATGAATAAAGATGTGGTACATATATACAATGGAATATCACTCAGCCATTAAAAAAGAATGAAATGATGTCATTTGCAGCAATATGGGTGGACCTAGAGATTATCATACTGAATGAAGTAAGTCAGAAAGAGAAGGAGAACTATCATGACATCACTTATATGTAGAATCTAAAAAAGAAATGATACAAATGATCTTATTTACAAAACAGACTCACAAACTTAGGGAATGAACTTATGGTTGTCAGAGGGGAAGAATTTGGATAAGGGATAGTTAGGGAGTTTGGGATCAACATGTACACATTGCTGTATTTATGGATAACCAACAAAGTCCTACTGTATAGCAAAGGGAACTCTGCTCAGTGTTACGCAGCAGCCTGGATGGGAAGGGAGTTTGGGGAGAATGGATACATGTATATGTATGGCTGAGCCCCTCTGCTGTCCACCTGAAACTATCACAACATTTTTAATCGGCTATACTTCAATATAAAATAGTTTTTAAAATGCTATGAACATTCTTGCTACAACTTCTTTTTGTATGAACATGTGTATTTCTCTTGGAAGAATATCTAAATGAACTGTTTCTGCAATGTTAGGGAAATTAGAGGAAGTCTTGTTCAGGCTTCAAAGCAGGAGAGCAGGCCTCTGAATTTGCTTCTAACCTGCCTGGATTCTGTGCCTGTCTGCAAGCAAAGCAAATCAAGCGGTACTTCAGAGAAAAAAGGGGGTGAGTCTTGGAATCCTTGAGCCCCTGGAGGTCCGGCCACTTGCTCGGGGTTTAACGAAATCCTATGACTCACGAGGTGACACAAACAGCATTGTAAAAATGTTATAGTAAAACCAGAGCTACAATTTTCCATGTAAACTGATTACATCAGTTTGTGGCCTGGGATCATAAGCGGGAGCCCTGGAAACGGCAATTTGAAGTCTCATTTGGGGAGTGAATGCACTGCCCTTCTCCTAATTGGGACTCCAGATTGCTGTTACTCGGGACTTCCCAGCACACTGTTTAAGTCTGGATGTTGGTCGGCCCAATTTGGTGATGTATGTGCTATTACTCTTCTCTGTTGTTTCTATCTCTCTTTTAATGACTGCGTATTGAAATTAAGTTAAATAATCCTCTTCCAAATATTGAAATTGATTATTTCATCAACTTGTATGTAACAAGTGTTTTTTCTTATTAAGGAATCCTTTGAATCTGCAATGAAAATAAAACTTCCAGCAAAACACGGGAACAGAAGGATATTTATGTAAATTTATGTTTAAATGTATAAGTAATTGTCAAATCAAAGTGATTATAACATTTACATTCCCAGATGAGAATTCTGGTTTTGTCCACATCTTCACCAAGATTTGATATTTTCAGACTTTATAAGTTTAGCCATGCTACTGAGTGGAGAGGTATCTCAATGTAGTTTTAATATCTATGATATTGAACACTTTTTTTTATGTGCTTACTGGTCATTACTGTATCTTCCTCTCTCTGAAGTGTATTTAAGCTTTGGCCTGTTTTAAAAATGGGTGTTTCAGTTTTTAGTACTGAATTGTAGGAGTTCATTATATATTCTGGAGACAGTCTTTGTCAGATATCTTTTGTAACTATTTTTCTCCATTGTAACTTGCCTTTCTACTTACGTATGGTATATTTCATGAGATCACTTTTTAATGTTGTTTAAAAAGTTGTTTTTGCTATATGGATATATTATATCCATAATACAGCAAAGTTGTTATCATTGTATTTTTTTACCTATTTCTTTCTGTGTCATATTGAGAAAACCTTTGCTTACTATCAGGTCACAGAATATTCTCATGTATTTTCTTATAGAATGTTACAGTTTTAGTTCATATGGTTTGATCTATGGTCCAACTCAAAATAGTTTTTGTGTATATTGCAAAGTAAGGATTGCAGGCTTTTTCACTACATAGATATCCAGTTGTTTCAGCACTATTTATTAAAATGATATTCCTTTTCCCATTGAATTGCTCTAGTGTCCTTAAAAAAATAATTTGCCCATATGAGGTGGGTTTGTTTTAGGTATCTCAGTTCAGTTACATTTATCTATACATGTATGTGGCTTATTGCTTTGCCTCTGCCATACTATCTTGTTTGCAGTAAAAAAACAGTTTGATAGTAAATCTTAAAGTCTTCCAGGTTTGACTTTTTCACACAGCTCAAGATATTTTGAAATGTGTATACTGAAGCAGCCACCATGCAAATCAAGATATACTGTCACTTAACTCCTCTCATTTAATTGCAGGACACACGCCTTCACATATTATAGCTGACCTATTAGCCAACAATCCTCTATTGCAGCCTCCAAAGAAAAATCTCTAGTTACCTCCAAAGGTGACTGAGAGACAAAGTATCTGTAACATTCAACAATGAATCTAGGTTTTTCTTGGAAAAAAAAAAGTTTGTTTTCCTTATGAACAGGAATACAACGTTTGCTATGCAATTTTCTTTATTTTTGGCTGTGCTGGGTCTTTGTGGCTGTGAGGGTTTTTCTCTAGTTGTGGTGAATGGGGGCTACTCTCCAGTGGAGGTGTACGGGCTTCTCACTGTGGTGGCTTCTCTTGTTGCAGAGCATGAGCAGTAGGTCGGCCAGCTTCAGTAGTTGTGGCTCATGGGCTCTAGAGCACAGGCCCGATAGTTGTGGTGCACAAGCTTAGTTGCTCCCCAGCATGTGGGATCTTCCCAAATCAGGGATCGAACCAGTGTCTTCTGCATTGGCAGGTGGATTCTTTAACCACCGAGGCACCAGGGAAGCCCCTGAAATTTTCTATTCTTTGTAGGGAGAGTCCCTTGGAGGGTTTCTACCATAACTTACTAGGCTGATTGTTGAGTTTGGGGTTGCAAATTGAAGGCTGAAGTAGGATTTACTTTTATGGTATAGAAAAGATGATGGGAAGGTGCTGAGGAAAGTCTTAGGGAAGAGTAAGCTGGAACTAGAAAGCTGGTATCAGGTTCTTGCTTTGGTTGACAGATTTCATCGAATGAGGAGTTAGATCCTACCTATCCAAAGGGGGAAAAATATTGATGGAAAAAATAATATCAAAAGTCATTTTATTAGGCCTTGTCATTTATATATCATCTTTCCTTTTCGTTTTTGTAAAATTGGCATAAAGAGGGGCCTCAAGTGTTTGTTACATAACTTCTGGAATGTGTCTCTCCATTTAAAACTACTAAAATTAAAATATTCATTGTGGACGTCCTAGATTTTTCTTAGGTTCCACTAAGAGTGCATTTAAAGTAGGCCCAACCTAACGGACAAACCTACCTGGCTGAAGTGTTGTTTCTGGGTGTGTGTCATTAACAGTTGTTGCTTTCCCTAGTGTATTGTTTTTCGTAGATCCCGCACACCTGAAATCTGTCAAAACCCGCCATAAACCGTTTCCTTTGCTAAGAGATTATAAAGTACTCTTGCCCCAAGTAAGTGAACTTTACAAGTAGATGTGTCTGTTGCATCCTTGGAATTCATCCAAAGCCAAGGGGGAGAAGTTCAAGTGCTACGAGAGAAGTTCAAGTGCTGCCCATCCGGGGAGAAAAAGGGGAGGTGCTTACTCACTGGTGGCCGGGCCCAGGCTGTCTGCTTTGGCTCCAGCTGCTGACGAGGACTCCACCCACCTTCACCAGCGCCGGGAGAACCTGGTCCCTGCAGACGCCCAGGGTGCTTTTAGATGAGGAAATCACCGAGGATTTCTTTTCCCTTAACGTATTTCCACCCCTCCGTCCGTCTCAAGATCGTTTTTGGATCCTGACTGGACAGGACGTTAAAGGAGAGGCCACCCTTCTCCTACCGGTCTCTTCCTGCCCGGACGTTACTGCCCGTGGGGTCAGAACGAGGCGGGCAGCGGACGCTGGAGAACCCCAAAGTCGCCGCGTGCGCACGCGCGCACCTGCGCCTCGAAAGCTCCAGGCAATTTGACTCTACGGTGCCGGAAGCTTTTTGGCCAGCGCCGCCCGAGGTGTGGGGCTCCAGATCCTGAAAGAGTGGCTGCACTGAGGCAGCGGGGCCGTCGAGGACGGGCCTGGAAGAGGCAGATTTTGACCCGCGGAGCCAGAAAAGCTTCAGTTAAGTTCAGTTCAGTCGTATCCGACTCTTTGCGACCCCATGAACCGTAGCACGCCAGGCCTCCCTGTCCATCGCCAACTCCCGGAGCTTGCTCAAACTCATGTCCATTGAGTTGGTGATGCCATCCAACCATCTCATCCTCTGTCGTCCCCTTCTCCTCCTGCCTTCAATCTTTCCCAGCACCAGGGTCTTTTCAAATGGGTCAGCTCTTCTTATCAGGTGGCCAAAGTACTGGAGTTTCAGCTTCAACATCAGTCCTTCCAATAAACACCCAGGACTGATCTCCTTTAGGATGGACTGTTTGGATCTCCTTGCAGTCCAAGGGACTCTCAAGAGTCTTCTCCAACACCACAGTTCAAAAGCATCAATTCTTTGGCACTCAGCCTTCTTTATGGTCCAACTCTCACATCCATACATGACTACTGGAAAAACCATAGCTTTGACTAGATGGACATTTGTTGGCAAAGTAATGTCTCTGCTTTTTAATATGCTGTCTAGGTTTGTCATAGCGTTTCTTTCAAGGAGCAAGCATCTTTTAATTTCATGGTTGCAGTCACCATCTGTAGTGATTTTGGAGCCCCCTAAAATAAAATCTGTCACTGTTTCCACTGTTTCCCCATCTATTTGCCATGAAGTGATGGGACCAGATGCCATAATCTTAGTTTTCTGAATGTTGAGTTTTAAGCCAACTTTTTCACTCTCCTCTTTCATCAAGAGGCTCTTCAGTTCTTCTTCGCTTTCTGCTATAAGGTTAGTGTCATCTGCATATCTGAGGTTATTGATATTTCTCCCAGCAAGCTTGATTCCAGTTTGTGCTTCATTGTGCTTCCAGCCCAGCATTTCGCATGATGTACTCTGCATATAAGTTAAATAAGCAAGCACGGTGACAATATACAGCCTTGACCTATTCCTTTCCTGATTTGGAACCAGTCTCTTGTTCCATGTCCCATTCAAACTGTTGCTTCTTGACCTGCATCCAGGTTTCTCAGGAGGCAGGTCAGGTGGTCTGGTACTCCCATCTCTTGAAGAATTTTCCACAGTTTGTTGTGATCCCCACAGTCAAAGGCTTTGGCATAGTCAATAAAGCAGAAGTAGATGTTTTTTCTGGAACTCTCCTGCTTTTTAGATGATCCAATGGATGTTGGCAATTTGACCTCTGGTTCCTCTGCCTTTTCTAAATCCATCTTGAACGTCTGGAAGTTCACGGTTCACATACTGTTGAAGCCTGGCTTGGAGAATTTTGAGCATTACTTTACTAGTGTGTGAGATGAGTGCAACTGTGCAGTAGTTTGAACTTTCTTGGGCATTGCCTTTCTTTGGGATTGGAATGAAAATGGACCTTTTCCAGTCCTGTGGCCACTGCTGAGCTTTCCAAATTTGCTGGCATATTGAGTGCAGCACTTTCACAGCATCATCTCTAAGGATTTGAAATAGCTCAACTGCAATTCCATCACCTCCACTAGCTTTGTTTGTAGTGATGCTTCCTAAGGACCACTTGACTTCTCATTCCAGGATGTCTGGCTCTAGGTGAGTGATCACACCAATGTGATTATCTGAGTTGTGAAGATCTTTTTTGTATAGTTCTTCTGTGTATTCTTGCCACCTCTTCTTAATATCTTCTGCTTCTGTTAGGTCCATACTGTTTCTGTCCTTTATTGTGCTTATCTTTGCATGAAATGTTTCCTTGGTATCTCTAATTTTCTTGAAGAGATCTCTAGTCTTTCCCATTCTATTGTTTTTCTCTATTTCCTTGCACTGATCACTGAGGAAGCCTTTCTCATCTCTCCTTGCTATTCTTTGGAACTCTGCATTCAAATAGGTATATCTTTCCTTTTCTCCTTTGCCTTCCGATTTTTTTCTTTTCATAGCTGTTTGTAAGGCGTCCTCAGACAACCATTTTGCCTTTTTGCATTTCTTTTTCTTGGGGATGGTCTTGATCACTGCCTCCTGTACAATGTCATGAACCTCCATCCATAGTTCTTCAGGCACTCTGTCTATTGGATCTAATCCACTGAATCTATTTCCCACTTCCACTGTATAGTCATAAGGGATTTGATTTAGGTCATACCTGAGTGGTCTAGTGGTTTTCCCTAGTTTCTTCAATTTAAGTCTGAATTTAGCAATAAAGAGTTCATGATCTGAGCCACAGTCATCTCCTGGTCTTGTTTTTGTTGACTGTAGAGCTTCTCCATCTTTGGCTGAAAAGAATGTAGTCAATCTGATTTTGGTATTGACCATCTGGTGATGTCCATGTGTAACGTCTTCTCTTGTGTTGTTGGAAGAGGGTGTTTGCTATGACCAGTGCATTCTCTTGCCAAGACTCTGTTAGCCTTTGCCCTGCTTCATTCTGTACTCCAAGGCTAAATTTGCCCATTACTCCAGGTGTTTCTTGACTTCCTACTTTTGCATTCCAGTCCCCTATAATGAAAAGGACATCTTTTTTGGCTGTTAGTTCTAGAAGGTCTTGTAGGTCTTCACAGAATCATTCAACTTCAGCTTCTTCACCATTACTGGTCAGAGCATAGACTTGGATTACTGTGATGTTGAATGGTTTGCCTTGGAAACAAACAGAAAGCATTCTGTTGTTTTTGAGATTGCATCCAAGAACTGCATTTTGGACTCTTTTGTTGACTATGATGGCTACTCCATTTCTTCTAAGGGATTCCTGCCCACAGTAGTAGATATAATGGTCATCTGAGTTAAATTCACCCATTCCAGTCCATTTTAGTTCACTGATTCCTAAAATGTCGATGTTCACTCTTGTCATCTCCTGTTTGACCACTTCCAATTTTCCTTGAATCACGGACCTAACATTCCAGGTTCCTATGCAATATTGCTCTTTACAGCATCGGACTTTACTTCCATCACCAGTCACATCCATAACTGGGTGCTGTTTTTGCTTTGGTTCCATCTCTTCATTCTTTCTGGAGTTAGATCCACTGATCTCCAGTAGCATATTGGGCATCTACCGACCTGGGGAGTTCATCTTTCAGTGTCCTATCTTTTTGCCTTTTCATACTGTTCATGGGGTTCTCAAGGCAAGAATATTGAAGTGGTTTGCCATTCCCTTCTCCAGTGGACCATGTTTTGTCAGAACTCTCAACCATGACCTGTCCATCTTGGGTGGCCCTATGTGGCATGGCTCATAGTTTCATTGAGTTAGACAAGGCTGTGGTCCATGTGACCAGATTGGTTAGTTTTCTGTGATTGTGGTTTTCAGTCTATCTGCCCTCTGTTGGAGAAGGATAAGAGGCTTATGGAAGCCTCTTGATGGGAGAGACTGACTGAGGGGGAAACGGGGTCTTATTCTGATGGCCAGGGCTATGCTCAGTAAATCTTTAATCCAATTTTCTGTTGAAGGGTGGGGCCTCCCAGTTATCTGACCTGAGGCCAAACTGTGGTGGAGGTACTGAAGATAATAGTGACCTCCTTCAAAAGGTCCCATGGATGCACTACTACATTCAGTGCCCCCAGCCCTGCAGCAGGCCACCACTATCCCACGCCTCCGCCAGAGACTCCTGGACACTCACGGGCAAGTTTGGGTCAGTCTCTTGTGGGGTCACTGCTCCTTTCTCCGGGGTCCTGGTGCGCACAAGGTTCTTTTTGTGCCCTCCCAGAGTCTGCTTCCCCAGTCCTGTGTAAGTTCTGCAGGCTCTGTGGTGGGTTAATGGCGACCTCCTCCAAGAGGGCTTATGCCATACCCAGGTCTACTGCATCCAGAGCCCCTGCCCCTGCAGCTGTCCACTGCTGACCCGTACCTCCTCAGGAGACACCCAAACACAGTTCTGTCTCAATCTCTATTGGGTCTCTGGGTCCTGGTGCGCACAAGGTATGTTTGAGCCCTCTAAGAGTCTCTGGCGGGTATGGGGTTTGATTCTAAAGGTGATTTCGCCCTGCCTACCATCTTGCTGGGGCTTCTCCTTTGCCCTTTGGATGACAAGAGGGAAGGAACCAATTTCATGTTGCAGCTAAGCAGTTTTATAGCTTACACAGTCCTGTCTGTGCAAGTCTTCTATCTTGTAGGTTAGGTAGGATATAATTCTAATCCAGGAAAGAAATCAGAGTCAGAATTAATATTAGAAGAAAGAGGGGGAAAAGACAGAATCAAGATAGAAATAGTGAAGAGATAAATTTTGGAGTTGGTTGTCTGAGGCTTTAAAAAATTTTTTTCCTGAAAGAGTAATGGTCAGTGTTATGATCATTATAATAATAGTATGTGTCTGCTTTTTGAGGTTGTTGTTCAGTTGTTCAGTCATGTCTGATTCTTTGCAACCCCATGGACTGTAGCAGGCCAGGCTTCTCCGTCCTTCATTATCTCCCTGAGTTTGCTCAAACTCGCGTCCAATGAGTCAGTGATGCCATCCAACCATCTCATCTTCTGTTGCCCCACCTTTCCTCTTGCCCTCAATCTTTCCCAGCATCAGGATCTTTTCCAGTGAGTCAGCTCTTTGCATCAGGTGGCCAAAATATTGGAGCTTCAGCTTCAGCATCAGTCCTTCCAAAGAATATTCAGGGTTGATTTCCTTTAGGATTGACTGGTTTGATCTCCTCGCAGTCCAGAGAACTCTCAAGAGTCTTTTCTGAAATTAATAGGCTTTGATTTATTAGTTGTATGAGGAGTAGATGATTTTGTTTTTATTTCTTTAATTTTTAAAATTATTTATTTATTTTTGGCCATACCAACTGGCATGTTGGGTCTTAGTTCCCTGATCAGAAGTCTAACCCACAGCCCCTGCACTGGAAGCATGGAGTTTTAAACTCTGGACCACCAGGGAAATCCTAAGAGTAGACTATTTAAAAGAAATATTGATCATTAAAATATTAGCATTGTGATCTTTTAGTGAAGTTCAGATAGTGTAGAGGTTGCTTTCTTCAGCTGTCCCTGGGGAAATTAAACTGACGAAAGTAACCTGGGGAGCTCCTCACATGTCAGGATTTAGGACTTTTTGGAAAGACAGGAGCTGTGACCTGTAATCATGCTTCTTCTGCTGAGAAGTCAAGCTAGTTCCAGGCTGAGTCATAAACAAGGAAAACAATCATTACCTTGACCTTGAAGAGCTTTGGGTGCCCTCTGCCCAACACCCAAGACACACATATGCTCTGGCCGACATGTTTTCAATTACCACCTACATCAACTAGATCTACATTTGTTCTCACATCTCTTTCTAAACTACAAACCTATACTTCCAACTCACAACTCCTAATTCACAAGTCGATGCCTCCTATGTGTCTCAGAGTCACATATGTTAAAACTCAACACACCAGCGAGTTCCCTGTCAGCATCACACACCACCCTCTGCCTCAACACTATGGTCAGACTGAGGTACAGCATGTTACATATGTCCTATGTTTCAACTGATCACTAAAACAATGCCCAGACCTCTTCCCATCCCTGCCCAGTACATTTACCCTCACCGCCATCCAGCCTGTTGCCCATACTAGATCTTGCTATCCTTTTTGGATAAACTCTCTCATCCCCCCAGCACAGAAGTTTATTTCTAGTATAATTAAAAAACAGTGCTTAAATTTATTGGATTCTCTACAGACTCACTTCTGCTTCATTACTATACCCTTTCTCTATCACCCCTTACCTCCATTAGTGTAAGCAGATCAAAAAATGCCCTCCCTACAGCTAGTCTATTCAATCCCTTTGCCACACTGCGTTGATTGACCATTCCATGGCATAAATCTGGACATTCCACATCAACCAAGACAGTAGCAAGCAACAGTACTCCCTCCTCACTTGATCATTAGGGCCCTGGAGACTGTGGGAGGTGCTGGGAAAAGAACTGCAATAGATTAGCCTCTGGAGATAGTGGGTTCTGGGCCTATGTTGACTTTGAAATATTTACATATTAGAGAAGCACACGTCTCTGACAGGGCTTGGAAATTAGGAAGCAAGGATAAAAATGAGTCACTGTGCTGGTACACCTGACCTTCCGGTTTTTCGATTTCACTGAGTCAGTTTCCTCGCAGCAGGAGTAAAGACCACCAAAAGGCCCCTGTAAGAAGTTCTCTAGAGGAAACATTCTGAAACTTGGTCTTACATGAATTCTCAGGGGTCAAGATTCAGAGGTTGTCCTAGGAGCACAGAGGTCTTCCTACAGCGGTAATTTTAGGTTCCCTAGGGGAGAATTTTTATCCTTTGGGGGAGCGGGGTCCCACATACAGTTCTTTTCCATCCCAGACCAAGCTCCAGAAACAGTAGGCTGCTTAATATGTTGGAATCTGTGTGATCACTGATTCCAGGGGTGGACAGGTGGCTCCATTTCTTTGAAAAATCCTGGTAGATGAAGTCCCAGGGCCTGCTGGGGTTGTGGGAGAATGAGTCTCATGAAGTATTGGATGTGTTACGACCTATAGAAGAACACCTTAAACTAAGAAGACTAGTGCTTCAGCAGGAAGAATCTTATCTCCCACATGAGTGACCCAGGTTTGATTGCAGGCCAAAACAATTTTTCTTTTTTTTCCACCACAGTGGCTTCATTTACTACCTCTATTAAGTCTTTATTGCAAAGGCAGTTCTCATCTGTGCAAAGATCCAACAGGCAGGGGCAACACAGTTGGCTGAGGAAAGGGAGGGAAAGAATAAATGGGCAGTGTTTTGGGAAAGAAATGACTGAACACTGTGCCCTGGGACTGGGATAGGGGTATCATCATGGAAAGATTAGTGTCTGGTGTGAGTTACACAACTGCTCCTATGGGGTGCATCTTCCAAGGCAGGAAATTAGTTCTTGTGTGTTGCTGGGACATGTAACATTTAGAGCTAAAATCCTTGCCAAACTCCTGTGTATCACCTCTGACACCATGACATCACCTACTACCAAATGAGTGGCCTAGAATATGAAGAATACTTTTACTGTGTATTCTGTCTTTGGAAGCTAGCTTTGGAAGAAGATCAGAAGACTTCTATCCCTTGTCATGCCTATAATAATCTGATTTTCTCTTGTCATGATGTATGTAAATGTACCCCTAAGAGATTTCAGGAATATAGAGGAGGTCTCATCCTATCCTTTAGGTTGCCATTGCATAAACTTTTCTTGAACATCATATATATTACATTGGACCAGAAAGATGAGGAGTCTGGTCAATAAAGACATTTCTCTCAACAGGTCATTGCACAGGTCATGGCTCAGTTGGTAAAGAATCTGTCTGCAATGCGGGAGACCTGTGTTCAGTTCCTGGGTTCGGAAGATCCCCTGGAGAAGGGAACAGGTACCCACTACAGTATTCTGGCCTGGAAAATTCTGTGGACAGAGGAGCCTGGCAGGCTACAGTCCATGGAATCACAAAGAGTCGGACACAACTGAGGGACTTTCATACAGGTCACCACAACATCTCAAATGGTTACAATTGTACATTAATTTTTGGAACCTACTATCTGAGAAGTCAATTGTTCATTTTGAATGCTAATTATTTACCTTTTCTAACAGTCTGTCAGACAATTACAGATAACAGAGGAGTATTCAGGACTTCTGGCTAATTAGGGGGGTAGAACAAATACAGAACAAAGCTGTTTAGAATGAGAGAGAAACTGAAGTGTGGGAGAAGCTCTAGAAAGTGTTAAAGCCAGTCCAAACCCAATCAGCTTTCATTGCCAACCACTCAATCAATGGCAAAACTCCCTGATTTACTACATGGCCACTCCTCACAGATGAGTCTATATCAAGTGATAATGTGGACAGTTCATCTGCCAAAACAGTGAACATGTCCACCTTATTTCTAATCTGTCTAAATCTGCCAGCTCAGAAGGCTGAAAGTGCAAGAGAGAGAAAGACCTCTGCTTCTTTAATACATGTACAGGAAACACAGGACAGGAAAATGGGCATCATCAATCTTGGTGTTCTGAAAAGACACAATCAAGAAGGAAGAAGGGCTTAAAAAAAAAAAAGAAGGAAGAAGGGATAATGTTTGAAGTTCACTGGACCGGTGGAAGACGGTGTTGTGTCGCTGTGTCCTGCGCTCAGTCGTGTCTGACTCTTTGCAACCCTTTGGACTGTAGCCCTCCAGGCTCCTCTGTATATGGAATTTTCCAGGCAAGAATACTGGAGTGGGTTGCCATTCCTTCTCTAGGGGATCTTCCCAACCCAGGGATCGAACTCACATCTCCTGCATTGCAGGTGTATTCTTTAAGACTATTCTGGTCCAAATACCTTCTGCTGTTGGTCCAGTGATAAGGCATTTGGCATCAGAGAAGCCACATAAATGACCATTTGATTCACTATGATAGGCAGAGACAAAAGAGCAGCTGAAAGCTGGGCAAGAGCAGGCAAAGAGTTTGGCACCACCATCCATCCATTCATCTGCATGCCAGAGACAGTGTCATCCTGGATTGTTTTTTTTTTTTCTTTTTCCCTACAGTCTCCCCTGACTCTGTGGCCAGGCTTAGATCACAAAATGGCTTAGGCCAAAAATGGCTTCTTTTATGTCAAGAAAGCTATGCCTGGTTTTCTTTCTCCAGGGACCTCCCTACCCTATGTGCTTACTCTGTGAAGTTTTTGCAACAGATATTGGTTCCTGGGACATGAAGTTTAAAAGCCAGCATGGCCCCACTGTATCTTGTTGCTTTACACCTCACTCCAGCTGTCCTGGAGTAGAAAGTGAGGGGCAGAGAACCAAGATAATATATCTTGGGTGACAGTGCTGACTGCTGCAAGGACTATTCCCACAGAAGAATGATGCCTGAGGTTGGCTTGCAAGGAAGCTGTAGTTCTTATCTTTTATCTTTCTGAGTAGACTGATGCCATGTGTGGCCTATGAACGTCTTAGGATTCTGAATGTTTAGTTGCAGCTAAGAACTAGCTAAGAAGGACTGATTCCGAAGCTGAAGCTCCAATACTTTGGCCACCTGATGCAAAGAGCGAGTCATTAGAAAAATCCCTGATACGGGGAAAGATTGAAGGCAGGAGGAGAAGGGGACAACAGAGGACAAAGATGGTTGGATGGCATCACCAACTCAGCGGACATGAGTTTGAGCAAGCTCCAGGAGATGGTGAAGGACAGGGAAGGCTGGCGTGCTGCAGTCCATGGGGTCTCAAAGATTCGGACATGACTGAGCCACTGAACAACAGCTTTCCTGGTGGCTCAGCAGTAAAGAATCTGCCTATCATGCAGGAGACACAGGTTCAATCTCTGGGTCTGGAAGATCCCCTGGAGAAAGAAATGGCAACCCGCTCCAGTATTTTTGCCTGGGAAAGTCCATGGACAGAGGAGCCTAGGGAGCTACAGTCCACAGGGTCACAAGAGTCGGACATGACTTAGCAGCTAAACCACTACCACTACCAAGAAAACTCCCTAAATGAGCAAAACTCTTCCAAATTTTCAATGAGGTATAATAGACATACAACATTATATTAGTTTCAGGTGTCCAATATAATGACTCAATATTTGCATATGTTGCATTACGATCACTGCAATGTCTAGTTAACATTAATCACATAACTTTTTTCTTGTGATGAGAGCTTTTAAGATTTATTCTCTTAGCGACTTTCAAATATGCAATACAATACAATTAACTATAGTTGCCATGAAAGTGAAAGTTGCTCAGTCACGTCCAACTCTTTGCGAGCCAGGCCAGAATTCTCCAAGCCAGAATACTGGAGTGGGTAGCCTTTCCCTTCTCCAGGGGATCTTCCAGAACCCACATCTCCTGCATTGCAGGTGGATTCTTTACCAGCTGAGCCACAGGGACAGCCCAAGAATACTGGAGTGGGTAGCCTATCCCTTCTCCAGTGGATCTTCCCAACCCAGGAATTGAACTGGGGTCTCCTGCACTGCAGGTGGGTTCTTTACCAACTGAGCTATGAGGGAAGCCTCATAGTTGCCATACTGTACATTATATCCCTATGACATGTTTTATAATTGGAAGTCTGTGCCTTTTGACCTCCTTCACCCATTCTGTTCACCCCTCACTACCCACCGCTGGTGACCACAAATCTGTTCTCTGTAACTATAAGCCCCCCTTTTTTTCTTTTCAGATTTTATGTAAAAACCCAAACAAACTTTTTGGCCAACCCAGTACATAGAAATGAGATCACGTGGTATTTGTCTTTCTCTATCAGAATTATTTCACTTAGCATAATGTCCACAAGGTCCATCCATGTTGTTGCAAATGGCAAGATTTCATATCTTTTTATGGCTGAATAATATTCCTCTGTGTATGTGTGCATGCTGAATTTTCTTTATCCATTAATTTGTTGATGGACAGTTATAGTTTCCACATCCTAGCTACTATAAATAATGCTGCAGTGAACATGGGAATGAATGTAGTTTTTTGAGTTAGTTTTTCAGATTTTTCACCTGTTTCATGAACAATATAGACATCATTGCTTTACAGTCTCTATGATAACTCCAATACCTCTAATATTTCAAGGGTTAGTTTCTAAAAGGCTATCTTAGGACCCAAGAAACCTAATCTCTGGCATTTCTACCTATCATAAAGCCTGTTTAGTAAGTCATGCATTATTTAACATTGCATCTAGAAATGGTTATTACCATAATTTCCTATTTGGATGGTTATCTCATTTCCTGCTTCAAAATACCTAGAAAGTATGGCTTAGGACCACATTTTCAATTTTTAGGTGAAAAGTAGTCTTTGAAGACATCAAACACAATAAAATACTCCCTTAAATGACAGTGAAGTATATGGATTGGGAACCAGGAAAGGAAGAGTGTTCTCTTAGGAGGTAGCAAAATTGATAGAGGAGTTGAAATTATGCCACCTACCCCTTATGTCCTACATAGGAGAGAAGTTCTTGCCTCATCTAACCAGTAGATGGAGCTACCAAAATGAAAAGTAAATTTTGGTCTGGTTCAATTCTTTTCTGACCCAGGTGCTCCTGAAAATTTGAAAACATTTCACTCTTCTTTTTTGTGTTTCAATATGAATAGTTTCTTTTGATTTGTCATTAAGTCCACTTTTAAGTCAAAATCTTTCAATATTGGCAGTTTCATATGGCTCAACATAATAGATTAACCTAATGGAAAAAGTTCAAATTTGCTTATACACTGCTTTATACACATGTATATATATATATTTCAAACTTTTTCCAATTTACATCCATTGACACAGTGTAAAAGTATCCTTTTTCTTTCATTCTTTCCAACTTGATATCATCAATAATTTTTACAAACGTGAAGAGGAGGTTGTGGGAATTCTTATTTCATAGCTGGTCAGTCAGAAGCACAGGTGAAGTCAGGGGCAGTCTTGTGGGACTGAGCCCTGACCATGTGGGGTCTACACTTTGAGTAGTTAGTATCAGAATTGCTCACCACGGCGGTGGGGGGCGGAATTCATATGTCTGGTATCAGAAGTGTCGTGAGTAGAGGAAATAATTTTTTTCTTTTAGTATGTATGAAGGAAAAAGCACCCTTAAACTCACTTACCTTAGGGAAGAAGGAGAGTGCCACAAATCTGATGCTGGAAATGGCCTTTCCCCTTGTGAGTTTTCTGAACTGAACAAACTACCATCTGTTTGAGCTAGGATAACATATTCCTAACCAAAACAGGGAGAATGATGTAATCCCAGGAAGTCCTTGAACTCCTAGACCTCTAATCTTATCTATTTCATTTGGTTTCATAGTTCATATTTCTTGAGACTGTAGGGACAGAACTGAAGGCTGGGCCGTGTTTGGGGCAGTGATGTCTCTATGGTTGAACTAAGGCTTGGATCTAGAAGTGAGATCTAGTGGATTGAGTGTAAAGGGGAAGAATATGGTTGTAACTAAGAACCACCTCAATCCTCCCTGAGTTAGCACTTGTCATCCTCTTACTTAAACTGCTCCTAAGAATTTTTTTACAGATGTAAATTCTCCTAATGCCTCTTGTGAGCAACATGACATATATTGATCATTAAATATTAGAGCCTACTCTCTGCCTTAGTTAAAATGATTGCTCTTTTTTTACATGAATTCAAACTTACATCCTCAAATTTTGGAAATTATAGATGCTTACTAGAAAAAAAGTATTTCATCCTTCCAGGTTTTGGATCTCTTTCATTCCTCTTCTGTAACAATACTTATTCCCCCATATTTTCCTGTCAGTGAAACACATTCACTCATTTTTCAAAGCAGCAGCTGTTTTGCTAGAAAGCAGGAATTGTAAGGGATGAAGAAGGTACTGTCATAATCTACTGATGAGAATGTAGAGGAAATAAAACTGCCTGGTTTTGAATCCTGCCTCTACTTTTTATAACCTTGGTCAAGTTACCAAATTACTCTCTGGCTAGTTTTGTTTATAAAATGGACAGAACAGTGTGTCTACTCATAGTTTACAGTGAGGATTAAATGATAAAATACATATCGAGCATGTTTTCCTGGCATATGATAAGCACTCTACAGTTAAATGAAATGATGATGATAACAAGACAACCTAACAATCTTTCCAAAGTTGGAGAAACGGGGGAAGGTACATTTTGTACATTTTCTTTGGCAGAGCAATGCTGATTCTAGGAATGCACCTTTGGAAATAGCAAGTTGACTATTTAAAGATAAGATTATTCATTGCAGTGCTGGTCATAACAGTAAAACATTAGAAATAACCTTCATGAAGAGACATTAGTGAAATAAAGTATGGTACAGCTACACAATGGAAGACTTTGGAGACAAAATAGTATAATAGTTTGGAATACAGACTTTGAGAGTAAATTGGAGTGAGCTGAGGCTTCTCCCATCTCTCCCAGAACATCTTGAGTCATTCCTAGACCTTTCTTTCTTGCTTTTCATTCTATCAGTCAGCTATAGCTCCATAATAATTTCAAAACCTCAGTGGCATAAAACAGTAAGCATTTATTTCTCACTGGAAGTTTGAAGGGCAGATGGAGCATCTCTACTTCAGGGCTAGGATAGCTCCACCTCACAACAGAGCCAGTTAGCCAGAATATGTTCTTATCATGACAATCACAGAAGTATAAGAGGATGAGAGACAATATGTGATGCTTCCTAAGGCCTAGGTTCAGAATGAACACAAGTCTGTTTCCATCCACATTTCATTGGTCACTGAAAATCACATGGCTCGAGCCAAAGCCAAGGGTCAGAGAAATACCTCAAGCCTCTCATGAAGCTGTAGAGATGGAGTAGATTCGGGGAGCGAGAAGAAATTGGAGCCAGTAATTTAATCTACAACATTATTTGTCGTCATTTTAAATTGTCTGTCAGTAAGATTGCTACCCAAATCTCTCTTTGTACTAGTTGAATTCATCCTTGTTTCTGTTTAGTTTACTTTCTCTCATAACAGAATACCTAAAAATTTCTTTGTATTTTTGCAACTCTGACTCAGGAACCAGCTCAATTTGGTGGCATAAGGGCTTCCCATCTGGACTCTGAAACTCCATCTGAGGGATATTTCCACCCATATATATGAGTATTTTTCTTCTCTATAGTACTCACATTAAACATTGAACTTCCTTGGATTCAGCCAAGATAAATATCCCAAATTCATATTGTCTTTTATGGGATGGCTTTTTTAAAAACCAAAATAGGATAGTAATCCTGCATGTTTTTCCAGGGGTACAGAGGCTGGTTTGCACAGATGAGTAACTCTTCACATGCCTCATCGACACTGATATAGATTCAAATAATCAGGTTTTGAAGGCATTAGCCAGGCTTTGAACCATTTTTTTTTTTTAAATGGAGATTTGCCACAGTCTAGCCCCAAGAAACAGAATTGGGGGAGGAAGAATATAATCAGAAGAGAATGTCAAAACTTTAGCCCTTCCCTTGGATTCTGTAAATTCCATAGACCCAAAATCCAGAGTGTCAAAGTGGGGGAAATGAGCCTAGAAGTATGAAAATGAGATCATGCTTCAAGAATTAGGGATGCACTTCCCAGAAAAGGAACATGATGAAAAGCAGTTTCCTTCCTGTTTTCTAATCTTGACTCCAGAACCCCAAACAGAAACTCTTCAATGTCTTGTGTGTTACAGATTTCACTGCTCCTGTCAGATTGGAGATGTGGCTCATGATAGTTCTGATCCTTGGGGGTAAGTTGGGTTTAAAGGGGGTAACTAGAAGGCTCTGGCTGTGGGGACTCAGGACTTTTTGTCTTCCTTTGGTATTCTAGGCTAGAACTCATGAGTATGGAGACAAGTGTTTCTGTGCTTCCATGGTTTATTTGTGTCTATTGTATCAAAAAACTGGGGAGGGAAACTCTGAGGTAACAATAAGCCTGGAAGCAGAGTGTCAAAATAAAGCTGCAGCAATAACCATCTGTTGGCTGCTCATTATCACCAGTACCCGATTTTGGAAAAGTGTGTAAAGAGAAACTCGAGAGACCTAAATTGGTCCCTCAGAGTCCACGTTAATTCTGTCTCCTCAATTCTCCCTTCCTTGCCATCTCCCACTGATCGACTGATGTCTCTGCTCTTTGGCTCTTCCAGCTCCAGTTGCTGAGCAAGTGGGTGAGTAACTCAGCGTCCTTTCCTGTCACAGAATGGGTCCCCCTGTTCTAAAGAAGACAGCAGGGGGAGAGGACAGAAAGGAGATTTATAAACGATGTAAAATTCCCTATATTCAAAGTATGATTGTGACTAAATCCTGGTTTTTAAGGTTGCTCTGTAAAATTTTCTGAATGCACCCTGATCTCTTGATTAAATGCCTAAAAAAAAAAATGTATATAATAACAAGAAAGGACCAAAATTGCAAAAGCATAGATGTAGCTCTGCTGTGTTTTCCAATACCCCCCACACCATTCCCCTTTAGACAAAAACTATTTATTTTTTCTTCTCCTCAGAGAGAACCGAACAGGTACTGAAGGTTTCAAAGTGTAGAGTTTGAACCTAGATTCCCAACACAGATGTTAATTAAAGCCTGAGGTTAACCTTCAGTGATAGAACACTACAGAAGATAGGAGAATCAGCTCCAGTCAGTTTGCCCTAGTTTAAAACCATGCTTCATGCTTACCAACGAGACCTAAATTAGTCAATTATTTCTCAGGAACCCCAAATCTCCAATAGCCAGATGCAGATTTAATAATATGAATAGAACTCTCTGCTGCAGGATCTGGATACTCTTCATGGTTAGCTTTTATAGTTTTCTACTTGCTTATTTTTCAATCTGAGTATTGATACTGGATTTTTTTTTTTTCCATCGTGCTAGCCACATCTTGCCAGTTGCTCAGACTTCCCTTTTATTCCACTTGATCTTCTTCTTTCTCTTAATCCCCAAGCAGACCCCACAAAGGCAGTGATCACCTTGAAGCCTCCATGGGTCAGAGTATTCCGAGAAGAAAATGTAACCTTACTGTGTGAGGGACCCCATCTGCCTGGGGACACCTCCACACAGTGGTTTCTCAACGGCACAGCCATTAAGACCCTGACCCCCAGATACAGTATTAATGGAGCTACATTCAATGACAGTGGTGAATACAAGTGCCAGACAGGTCTCTCAATGCCAAGTGACCCTGTACAGCTAGAAATCCACAGTGGTAAGTATGGCATGGAACGGGAGGGCTAGAAATCACAAGGTCTTCAACTGTGTTTTCTCCTTCCTGGATGCCGTGTGTGTGTGTGTGTGTGTGTGTGTGTGTGTGTGTACCGGTTTATCTGAGTATGTGTCTCAGCTCTATGTGTCTACCAGGTAAAAGTCAAGATACTCAAAATATAACATTAGGGTTCTTAAATTGTGCCCCAACAACACCTCAACTAAGGCAGCTCTTAGGGTCTAAGTTTTAATCTAGATACCCTACTAAGATTTTATTTTTCAAAATTATTTAGTCCTGTTGAAAAAAGTTATACCTGCGCACATAGTAAATAATAATTCAGGGAAATAAACAATCACATTTCCTTCCCACCCAAACCCCATATCCTACAGTTACCTTCCACAAAAATGAAACTGTTAGTATATATACATTTGTTTTTAAAAGTGGTTGATAGAATACTCCATATACTATCTTACACCTTACTTTTATCATTTAAAATACTTTGGCAGTCTGTTTATATCAATAGAAATCTACTTCCAACTTTTATAATTAACTAAACCATTATATTAGTAAACTTCTACTGTGTTTCCATTCCTTTGCCTTTACAATCAATGTCTGCAGTAAACATCTTTATACACATAGTCTGGAGCACATTTCACAGTATATTGGTAATATAATATTCTGGACATGAAATTACTGTGAGACTTTGAGAATTAAGCCAAGGAAATGTTGAGAATGTCAGAGCAAATGCTAGGTGTTCCTTATGTGTCTCTTAAGACTCTGAGACTCAGTTCCTATGTGAGAGAGGTAAGGGACGCTGACAGAACTGTTTTAACATGAGCTTTTGTATAATTCAAGCAGAAGCAGAAACATTTCATAGTTCAAATAACAAAAGATGAGCTAGGGCTGGGAAGGGGCCATTTTCTTTGCTTCTGCACAGAATCTTGAACTTCAAGTACTGATGACCTATTGAGAAAAAGTACCTTTTATGTTATTTGTTACAGTATACTATATATTTTTTACATTATATTTTGGGCTTCCCTGATATCTCACTTGGTAAAGAATCCGACTGCAATGCGGGAGACCTGGGTTCCATCCCTGGGTTGGGAAGATCCCTTGTAGAAGGGAAAGGCTACCCACTCCAGTATTCTAGCCTGGAGAATTCCATGGACTGTATAGTTCAGGGGGGTCACAAAGAATCAGACACGACTGAGTGACTTTATATATATTATTATATTTTAATGTAAAACTTTTATTGAAGTATATCATGTGTGCTTGCAAGCTAAGTCGCTTCAGCTCAGTTCAGTTCAGTTCAGTTCAGTCGCTCAGTCGTGTCCGACTCTGTGACCCCATGAATCGCAGCACGCCAGGCCTCCCCGTCCATCACCAACTCCCGGAGTTTACTCAAACTCATGTCCATCGAGTCGGTGATGCCATCCAGCCATCTCATCCTCTGTCGTCCCCTTCTCCTCCTGCCCCCAGTCCCTCCCAGCATCAGGGTCTTTTCCAATGAGTCAGCTCTTCGCATGAGGTGGCCAAAGTACTGGAGTTTCAGCTTCATCATCAGTCCTTCCAATGAACACCCAGGACTGACCTCCTTTACGATGGACTGGTTGGATCTCCTTGCTTCAGTCATGTCCAACTCTTTGTGACCCTATTGATCATAGCCTGAACATTTCCAGAATCACAGAAATTCCCTCTTGCCGATTTCTTGTCACTACCCTCAACACTGACTTCTAATACTGTGTATGTGCTCAGTTGCTCAGTCCAACGTTTTTATACATATCTTTTACTGCTGTTTTAGTTGCTAAGTTGTGTCTGATTCATGTGCTTCTTTGTATATTCTGGATATATTAGGTAGCATTTTGGTCAAAATTTGTGTTAAATCTGGTATCAGTTCTTTGATGTGTGTTGAAAATTGCTTTGTGGCCTAGTATGTGCTCATTTTTTAATCACTGTTGCATGTGTCTTTGCACAGGATGTGAATTTTCTTTTTTTAAGGTACATCATTCTATAAATCCTGAAATCAAGTCTATTAATTGTATCATTCAAGTATTTATATTTTTATTAGTAGTTTTGGCAGTTTCTGATGGAAGCATGTTAAAATTTCCCATTGTGTGTGTGGATGCAGAAAGCAAAGGTTTCTGTGTGTTTGGGCAGTGCAGTCTTTGAGTACCTTTTGGCTGGGAATGAAAATAAGGGAAGAAAGAATGTTCATTCTATTAGAAACACTACGGCAGCATCCTGGACTGTAAAAACCATACACCATATTGCACAGAATACCTGCCTTCCATTCTTAGATAAGTTCTGGAGGGAGGAAAAGTACTATTATCTCTTCTCCTCTTTCGTCCTTTAAGAACCTCATCCTCATTTAGCCAAGCCAACTGCCCCAAGATGATAAAATAAAGTAGGCCTTTTGGGGTATGTATGGAGATGTACATCAAAAGGGAGGGCCCATTTGATTTGGAGTTTGTTTTTACCAGCTATGTCACTGATTTGCACATATGTGAGTATTCCTATCAATTTAGAAGCATATATGTATATGTATATATACACACACACTTAGATATGCTTGCCATTCTGTGTGTTTGTCTTAGTATGTGTGATACCATTAACAAATTAGTCAGGAGTCAGAATGTATTAGTTTTTTATTGCTGTGTAACAAATTGCCATAAATTTAGCAGCCTAAAACAACATACATTTATTATCTTTCCATGGGTCAGGAGTCTTGGCACAGCTTGGTTGGTGTTCTGCTGAGGCTGCAGTCAGGGTGTTGACTGGGTTATGTTCCTCCCAGCAGCTCTTCTAACCTCCCATGATCATTGGCAGGATTCAGCTCCTTGTGGTTTGTAGGATGAGGTCCCCTCCATTTTACTTGCTGTCAGCTGGAGGCCAGTCTCATTTCCTGAAGAACCCCTGCTTTGTGGCCCTCACACAGGCCCTCTCACAACATGTCAGCTCACTTCTTCAAGGTTGGCAGGAGTCTCCTGTAGTCCAGTCAGCTAAGACAACCTCATATAATGTAACATCATCATAGGAGTGGCAATTCAGAACCTTTGCCATATTCTGTTGGCTGGAAGTAAGTCATAGGTTCCAGGCACATGCAAGAGTGTGACTCATTGGGGGCATTTTAAAATGCTGCCTACCACTTAGAGTAAGCTGTTTTTGTTCCAACCAACTTCTGAGATCTGGAAAGAAAAAGTAAGAAGGGGCTGCCCGTAAAGATTACTTTTCTTCCTAGCAAAGCTAAAGATATTTGAGGAACAGGAGACAGACCTTAAATTCAACAGAGTTCTAAAGTTGGAATGTTACAAAGTGAAAAAAGATAAACCCACAGGGTCCAGCTTTGGCTTTCTTGTACCTCTGCCACCATATACACACATTTTGTGCCCACATTTTCCAGATTGGCTACTACTCCAGGTCTCTAGCAGAGTCTTCACAGAAGGGGACCCTCTGGTCTTGAGGTGTCATGGATGGAAGAATATGCTGGTGTACAAAATGCTTTTCTACAAAGATGGCAAGCCCTTTAGGTTTTCTCATCAGGATTCTGAAATCACCATTCCGAAAACCAACCTGAGTCACAATGGCATCTATCACTGCTCAGGCGAGATAAGGCGTCTCTACACATCAGCAGGAGTATCGATCACTATAAAAGGTACTATATCTAAATAGTCATAGAGCTATTAGTTATAAGAACCAGAAGAACCATCATAAATTATCACTTCAGTTTGCAAGTGAAGAAACTGAACTCCAGAGAGGTAAACTGCCTTATGAAGGCCACACAATGACCAGTGGCTGGGCTGGGAGCAGAACTGAGGTCTTCTGGGTCCCTGTCCATTGCTCTTTCCAATATACAGTGCCCCATCACTAATTCCAGGAGCTAATGTCAAGGCCATGCCATAGTGAGAATCTACTTCACCCATTTTATTTTAGTTGCAAGGAACAGAGATGCACTCAAGATAGGTAGGAAGATTATTAGAAAATAACTCAATGAAACCATAAAAATTCCATAGTGAGGAAGACATTAGGATGTGGTTATACTTTCCATCTATCTCCCAGGGACCACGTGGCCTCTCTGGTTCCACTTCCCTCTGGACATCTGCTAATTAAGTAGTTCCCTCTGTCCCAGTTTGCATGTGGCTCTTGATATAACTCTTTCATGGCCTTTATCTTAGTACTCATAACCACTAGCAACTTCTGTGTGTCTGAAAAATAGTTCATCCCTATGGAAAAAAAATTATTGTCCCAGATTATCTCTTTCTCTCTTTTTGACTGCATCACACAAATTAAGGGATCTTACTTCCCTGACCAGGATCAAACCCTGCCCCCACTGCAGTGGAAGCACTGAGTCCTAACCACTGGATCTTCAGAGAATTCCCCGCCAGATTATCTTTTAAGCCAGAAACACAAGTAATGAGTCACTGAACTGGCTGGAGGATGGGGTGTCAGTATCCACTCCCAGTTAAACATTACCAGAGGGGTCATACAATAAATGACATGGCTGTTTAGTGAAGCATAAACTATGTAGAGGTATTCTCCCCAGAAGAATATGGTCAAGCTGGTAACTGCAAGTATGTCTATGAGGAAATCCTAAGAATACCTCTCTGCTGGAAGTGGGGAAACTGTCTTATAGATGTATTCTCTAGGGGCAGGTTTCCCAAAAGGGGTGGGAGTATATCTTCTGTTAAAAAAACAAAAAAAAAGAACCTATCAACTTTTTCTTCAGAGCTATTTCCAGCCCCAGTGCTGAGAACATCCTTCTCATCCCCTCACCAAGAGGGGTATCTGGTCAACCTGAGCTGTGAAACAAAGCTGCCCTCACAGAAGCCTGGCCTGCAGCTTTACTTCTCCTTCTATGTGGGAAACAAGACCCTAATGAGCAGGACCACATCCTCTGAATACCAGACATTTATTGCTCAAAAAGAAGACCCTGGGCTATACTGGTGTGAAGCTGCCACAGAAGATGGGAATTTTACCAAGCGCAGCCCTGAGCTGGAGCTTCCAGTGCTTGGTGAGTAGGAACGAGGGGAACTGACAGGTACACACCCTTCCCTCCTCTGGGACTGAGGTTTCATGACACCTTTTTCACAGCCCACCCAGGAAAAAACCATGAACAGGTCTTTGCACTCTTGATTCAAAACTTCACTGTTCTCCTCATAAACTTCCTTAAATTTCCTTTCCTTTCTCTTTCCTTCCTCCATTTATTTCCTCCCTTCTTTTCCTTTCTCTGTATTTTCTCCTGCCTTCTCTCTATCCCTCTTCTGTCTGTCTTCCTCCTTTCTTCCCTCCCTCTTTCACCAATAATCTAATAAAAAATATACTGAATTCTTCCTATCTACTTTATAGGTATGGGGATATAAAGACACTGGGGTACAGTTTTTCACTTCAGAGAGCTCACATGGTAGATTGGTGAGACGGGGGTTTTGTGGATTGCACATGAATACCTACCTGCCCAAGTGTCTACGTATGGCTGAGGTAGAGGGAACATGAGCTCCAGAACAAAGACTCTTTGGGGAAAAATGTTTATCTTCAAACTAAATTCTAATCTTTAAATGGCACAGGTAGCAGTTGTTGCTGAAACTAGGAAGTAAGTGCACTGGCAAGGCCCTGGCAGTTAGGCTCTTACAAGGAGCACATCCCCTGTCCATAACCATAGAGCCCAGCTCCAGCTACCTAATCAGCTGCTTCCTGCCCCCCAAACCCCCAGTGTCTCCCTCAGGCACAGACATAGCAGGTCTCAGCCAACCTTCTCTTCCAAACATAACTCAGCCAGACCCCTCTGGTTTCTAAATAGCATTTATCCTCTGTCGTTTTCTTTTACAGGCCTCCAGTCAACAACCCCTGTCTGGTTTCATTTTCTTTTCTATCTGGCAGTGGGGATAATGTTTTTGGTGGACAGTGTTTTATGTATTGTAATACATAAGGAACTACAAAGAAAGAAAATGTGGAATTTAGAAATCTATTTGGACTCTCTGGACTCTGGTCATGGGAAGAAGGTACCTCCTACCTTCAAAAATATAGATAATTAAAAGAAAGCGGAAACGTCAGAAACAAGAACAACAACTGCAAGAAAGGAAACACCAGGAGAAGCCCTGAGAGGGTGGACTGTGGCAGTCATGCCGTGGGTGCCCAAACCCCTTCCCTTCCTCTCTGTGTAAGCACGGGGCACAAACATCCAAACATCGACAGACATGAGAACTGTGACTCCCATGGTACCTAACTCTTAAATAAAGCAAATAAATGAGGTTGACTTCAATGGAAATAAACTTGGAAACTTGGTAACAAGGGTGATTTGAAGTGAGACTTACTCTAAAGAAGTTTTTTTAAACTTGGAAGTCAAGTCTAACCTGATTATCCTATTAAAATAATAAATTGTTATAAAATTATTATTTATGAGCAAGAATTTATTTACAGAGACAGGGTGGAAAAGTAAGTGTGTGTACATGTAAGAGATTAAGATAGAGAACGAGAGGGGGAGGATATGAGGGAGACAAGAGGGAACAGTATAAACAAAAAAAGGAAGAACTGTAACCCACCAATGAATCTGGGTGACTGGGAATGAGAGTCCATACTTCTTGGTGGTCTGGGTGGTCCCTTGATGACTTTTCTGTATTGCATACACCTCAAAGAGATACAAAGAAGTAACTCATGATGAAAAATGGGCGTATCACTTTTGCCCTTTCCTTTGAGGTTTTCTCACCACCTCTCTGAGATCAGAGACTTGTGACTTGAAGCAGATGGAAGAGCACCATAGCCCCCTGCTTCCTTAGTCTGTGGACAATGAGAATGTCCTTCTCCCCTTCATCTTAAGAAAAAAAGTACAGCAACTGTCATCTCAAAAGAAATATAACTCCAACAGTTGTATTAAAAGAAATGGTCATAGATCATCATAGGAGCCTTATTGATTACCCATATTTGGTCTTACGGACTGTGGAAACAGAAATTAGAATTGCAGGGAATTAGTTCCATAGGAAAGAGGCCCAAAGGCCCTCTCTGGAGAGACTGTCTGTAGAAGACGCCAGCCTGAGGAATTGGGAATTGAAGCAGGAAGTGACAGTCACACTCAAAGGAGACAGATATTCTACCCTCACTAGGTGATGGGAATTTCAGGAATAGGGCTCCCTGGGGATGGAAAGTTGGGAGCAGACATGGATACAGACCTGGTGGAAATTGTAATGAAGCCAATCATCTTTAACATATCTGGAAGAACTTCCTTCTTCCCCATGCTTGTCTTTTGTGCTTTCTATCAAGAGTTTTCCATGCTTGTGTCTTTGCCACAGTATTTCCTCATATGTACTTTAGTATACTTTAAAAATAGATCTGATTCAGTTATTTTCTTGATTGAACAATCTGTACCTCCATGTACCCTCATTTCTAGTGTATAGCTGGACCAGAAATATGCTCTTGGGATCCTCAAATGGAGACACACCTGCCTGGTCCCCAAGCCTTGGTGCTGGGTCTGGTCAAGGTCTGATACCACCTCCCCCTTTCTCCAGGTGGGTGTACAGCCCTACAGTTTCCCTACAGGGGTTGAGTGCTGTCTCCCTAGCGCTTGCCCTATCTCTCTAAGGGCTCACTCTTTATTTTTATTCCATCCAGTGTGGAAACCCACAGAAATCACTGGATCCTACTGGAGAGAGAGGTCCAAAGGACCCAGATCCCTTCTTTGTTCACCATCCTCCACCTTTGGTTAAAGCCTCTGTATGTGGGGACCAGGCAACCATGGGAAGGAAAGTGAAAGATTCTCTAGGTCTGCTCTACAGACAAATCAACAGGCACTCACAGGGAAATTTGACCTCATGGTCTCATATTTTGAATCACTAAATCCAATTTGTTTCAGACACAAAGACAAATACACTGATCAACTTGAATCTTCACACCAGTTTTCAGTTTGCAGGGAGAGGCACAGCTGAAAAAAGTCAAGAGGTGGTTGCTGACTCCAGCCTCTGGAGCACGCATGATCACTGGGAAGGAGCCATTCTGCTTCCTGTGGTTTGCATGCCACCATGCCAGTCTCATGCCCCTCTGTACACTCTAGATGTTTCCCGCAGGCAGTTCTCCAAAATGCCTCTGATTCTTAAAGGCTCCTCTGCTGTGTGAATTAGCATCCAGGGACAGCCAAAAGTGCTTTTGTAAAAGCTAACAGCTTTTACTTACTGGAGGATATGGGGAGTATGTTTTACCAATCCCCTTCAGAAAGTGCATTGAAAACCAAGTTTAGGCTCCAGATCATGTGCAACAAATTCATTTGGCCACTGTCTTGTCAACTAATAATAACTTAATGCATGGATACATGTTCAAGATTTATAATCAGATGTATCTTTGTAAACAAAGTAATTTTACTTAAATCTTTCAGAACTTAATATCATCAGTACAAATCAAAGTCTTACATGTTTTTAACCCAATGCTTTTTTCAGAAAAGCTAAGACTATTTATTGAACATTTAGTATCACATTATCTATTTGTAATAATTTTTTGTTTGTTTTTGAATATATACACAAATCCAAAATGTACAAAAATCTCCTTCCATCTCAGACTCTGAGTCCTTTGTCTTAGTCTGTTTGTGCTATTATAAAAGAATATCATAGGCTGGGTCGCTTGTAGACAGCAGAATTTATTTCTCATAGATCAGGAGGCTGGGAAATCCAAGATCAAGGTACTGACAGATTTGGTGTCTGGTAAGAGCCCAAATCCTGATCTACAGATGACTATCTTCTTTCTGTGTCCTCATATGCAGAGGGGTGAGGGAGCTGTCTGGGGTCTCTTTTATAAGGGCACTAATAACCACCCATGAGGACTCCACCATCATGACTCAATCACCCCTCACCCACGGCCCCACCTCCTCATATCATCCATCGCGTTGGGAATTAGATTTCAACATATGAATTTGGGAAGAAACATGAACACTCAGTCCATAGCACCTTCTAATGTCCTTTCCAAAGATAATTACTATTGGTTGTTTTCTGTCATCTCAGAGATTTTTATGCTTTCATAGGCAAATGAAAGAAGGCATCCTTTCCTCTATCTCCCTTTGTAAACAAATGTTAGCATAATATACACACCATTGAACCTGGCCTTTTTCAAATAACTTATTAGGAGCAGCACTTGTTCCAGAGCTCCTTGGAGGGTCCGTCAAAGCCTACATTGCAATCTGATTTCTTCTTCTGCCCAATCCTATGTCCTCATTCTTCCTTTCATAAGGGTTCATCCCTAATAATCATCTTGTACCCCAAACACTGTCTCAGCCTTTGCTTCCAGAAAGTCCAACCTGAGCAGTTTGTAAGTTGCTACAACAATTGTAAAGCCTCTGGAGTCTCATAAGACATTTGAATAACATGTTTAGGGACACACTTCTCGTAAAAGAGAACAAAACATTAAAAATAATTGCACCACACCTCCATTTTGGACAGGAGAATAAGCTTGATATTCCTGTGAATGTTCTTGGTTTAACACCTTCTCAAATTGAATTTTTTTTTTTTCAAATTGAATTTTTTGAGCTGTCTTACGATGCAAAAATGTTGTCTCTCCCTCTAGCTGTAAGCAAGAGAATATTTTCATTTTTTTTCTGATTATACTTTTATGAGTTACACAGGCTTGCATTTTAAAGTCAGGGTTTAGAATTTCACTAGTTAACATTAGATACAAAATGCAAGCCTGGGGGCTTCCCTGGTGGAGCAGTGGATAAGAATCCTCCTGCCAATGCAGGGGACATGGGTTCGATCCCTGGTCGTGGGTTCTACATGCTGCGGAGCAACTAAACCCCAGTGCCACGATTATTGAGCTTGTGCTCTAGAGCCCAGGAGCCACAACTAATGAGCTAACGGGCTGCAACAACTCAAACCTGTGCACCTAGGGCCTGTGCCCTGCAACAAGAAAAGCCACCACAATGAGAAGCTCTCGCACTGTATGGAAGAGTAGCCCCTACTCACCAGAACTAGAGAAAGCCCTCGCAAAGCAACGAAGACCCAGCGCAGCCAAAAATAAAGTAAATTAATTAAAAAGAAATGTAAGCCTAATTTTATTTGCAGAATCAAGAAATGGTTCAATATGATTTTATTCGATACTGGTAAAGCAAGCAGCGTACAGCGTTTCATCCGCCAGTCACCACCACTCGCTACTGTCATCCACATGATTGCTTCACTCAGGGTATAGGTGTCCTCGAAGGTTGTACCAACTCATGGGGATATACAAAGATGTCCTAACAGGTACCTTGGCAGTGACAGTTTAAGAGACTCATCCCCTAATCATCCATTTCCAAACGCACCCTTTCATTACATTTGTGCAGCCTAAGAGCATGCCTGCTGTAAATGCTGACGCTGGTCCAACCTTTTCCGGCTCCTCTTTTCCACTCATCCTTCTCCCAGTTTACAAAAGAAAGGCGTATCTCTCACCCATCCCAAATCATGATACACTACCCCAGGGATTAAAAAAAAATCTCAACGTGTACTAAAGAAACAAAGGAACTATTATACAAACCACAGGTAATTTTCATCTTTCTCTGTCTTGTACTTATGGGTGTTAGGTGCCAAGTCAGGTATTCAAAACCACTGCTAGCCCATGCTGAGATATTTTGAATCCTAGTATACTGTAGAGAGGTAGGGCAAATATCACAACAATTTTTATTCAAAGACCTTGCTTCCTTGCAGTATTATTAAAAAAAAAAAAAAAAAAAAAGCTTGGCTCTGAGGCAAAGGTCCTCTGAGAGCAAGGCAAAGAAAATGTAAGTAAGAAATATTTGATAACAACCTTGTGCATGCTTAGTCGCTCAGTTGTGTCTGACTCTGCGACCCCATGGACTGTAACCCACTAGGCTCCTCTGTCCACAGAGTTTTCCAGGCAAGAATACTAGAGTGGGTTGCCATTTCCTACCCAAGGGGATCTTCCCAAACTCAGAGATGAAACCCAAATCTCTTGCATCTCCTGTACTGGCAGATGAATTCTTTACTACCTGATAACAATTACAAATTATCTCATCTAGGACAACAAACATGCACAGCCTGTACCTAATCTATTCATCTATGAATTAGGCTGTGTTAGAATCTATAACATAACCTGGGGGTTCAAACAACTCCAAAATCCCAGCACCTTACACCAATAAAGTTCCATTGTTCATATTTACTCTAGGGTCAACTGAGAGGGAGGGAGAAGGCCATTTGTTTGTGCCAGAATGAAAAAGAGTTCTGCAACATCTCAAACCAGGAATTAAACGCTCTAGCCCAGAAGTTACAACCAACACTTCAACTTCCAATGCTTGGGTCAGAACTTTGTGTTACAACCAACCACAAAGAGGATGTGAAATCCTAAAGTAAGCGAAAACAAGGAGCTGGAAATATTGTGACAACAGCAGAAATGCAATCACAGAGCATTTAAGCTATGCCAAAAGCACGCTGGGAAATACCAACTAATTTCAAAAGAGCCATGTCTTCCTGCATCATCTCCATTCTCAGTAAAGGGAAGGGGTTGATCTTCATTCATCATGACTCAGTCTTGTTTCTTAGTTGAATAGTCGGCATGATTTAAAAAATTTGGAAAGTCTTTTACTTCTAACAGATTCAACATTATATCTCCAAGTAAAATAAGTGTGTAGTACGTCCCGAGTCGTGTCCAACTCTGCGACCCCATGGACTATAGCCCGCCACGTTCCTCTGTCTATGGGATTCTCCAGGCAAGAATACTGGAGTGGGCTGCCCTGCCCTTCTCCAGGAGACCTTCCCAACCCAGGGATCGAACCCTGGTCTCCTGCATTGCAGGTGGATTCTTTACCACTGAGCCATTGGAGAAGTTAAAGGCAAATTGGTATTTTATATCTTCCTGAGTAATTGAGAAGAGATTGTTTCATTAATTTTTACTATTAAAATAAAAATAGCAGTGCTGTAACAGAGCAGGAAGAGCACAGCCCTTAGCAGTAGCACTGCTGTGCCTCATCACTCTGCACCCTGTTACTAGGCAACAGGTCTTGCTCAGCCATTGCTCAGCGCCTCAGTGGGTCCTGCCCACAAGCAACCAGCTGTCAGTGAGGGACAGTGAGTTGTCCTGCTAAGCTATTGGTCAGCACTGCACTAGGCCCTGCCCACTGGTAACTGTCAATGAGGGACCACTGGGGAAGTGATTCAGTCAAGGGTCCATGGTGTGATGGTCATCAGGTAGAGAGTAAGGTAAGAGGCAGATGCAGGCCTTCTCCTGCAGGCCCTCCAGTTTACCCAGCCTTGGACCAGCAGATGAGCTGGAGGGCCCAGGGAGCAGACTGGGGACTGCGTCCTGCAGGGCTCCAGAGCCCTCACTAAGGCCCTCCACTAGCCATGGCCCAGGACTTGAGAAGCAGTGAACCTCTCCCCCATCCCTGTCTCATGACCTACTAGCAGTGGCTGTCTATGAGTCACAGTCTGTGAGACCTGGTCTCCCCATTTGGACGGCCTGAGGAGACTGAGGGCCACTTGGGTTGGATGCCTGGCTCCCTCAGGGATGACAGCTGGGCAGGGCATGGGAACCTGGCCCTGAAGGAGCCAACTGAGATCTGCCTCCTCTTAGCCAGGACTGAGACCTTGGAGGGTAAAAGTTGTGCCTTGGGACTTTGCCCTTTCTTGTCAGGACAGAGAATAACATTCATCTGGCAGAGATTTATAGGAACATCATTATCTGACCATGACCTGACCTTGAGAACAAAGGATCTGACACCCAGAAGTCTGCAACAGCTAACCATGCCCATCCCTCACCTTTTGATTTTAAAGGGACGTGCTGACAGCTTTCAGTAACTTTGGGTTCTTTGGGCATGAGCCACCCGTTTGCTTGTATGAATCTGTAATAAACCCTTCTCTGTTCCAGACTCATGTTTAGTATTGATGGGCCTCACTGTGCAGGGGGCACAAGGATGTGCGATTTCAGTAACAATTTATGGTGACTGGGGCAGGACCTCTGTGCCCATGGCAGGCTGACCCTGGCCAGGGGCATCCCCTTCTCAAGTACCCAGCAGCTGCTGGAGTTCATTTTGCTCTGGGGAAATGGAAGGGACTCTCCCTTACAGGCGCCAGCTGCCCCAAGGCACACGGCTGTTTGGAGCAAAGAAACATCCAGAGCTATGGTCCACATTTGGTGTCACCTTGAGTAAGTCACTCAAGCTTGCACAAGCTAGGAATTCTGTCCACTCCATTTGGGCTACTTCCTTTGCAGAAAGTGAGCCATTTTGGGTCTGTTCTCTTTTGAGAGCTAGGCTACTCTGGAGACCTCTGGTAGTGGAAAAGGAATTTCAGACTCACCTTCTCTAATTATCTGTCTGTGTGACTATAGCTTCTTTGTTGTTTGTGTTTTTGTGTGTATCATTGTGGGGTGGACCACTCTGGTTTGTCCTTCTGTGCGTGGGACCACGTTTGTTATTTGCATGTTGTATGTTTGTGAATCAGGATTTCCACTGGTTAGTTGAGACGTCTTTGAATAATAGAGCTAGCATGTGATGACACCAGGTATCCTTCCCTACTGAGCTGGGTTTCGCCTGTGGTGGAACATTGGTTGGAATATTCTGTTTGCAATGGGTGGAAGTCTCATTTTTTTGGTGCTAGGGAACTGTGAATCTTAGAGACCATTTTGCACTGCATTTGTTTGTTTGGTATTTGATAACACCTGGTATTTGATAATAATCAGAGCTCTATTCCATCTTATAGTCCCCCCCTAGGGTTAAAAAAAAAAATTTTTTTTTTACACTTCATGGCCACTATATTCTTTAGACTCGGGGTGGGGGGCGGGGTTGCGGAATTGGTCAAGATGAAACTTTTTAAATTCCAAAACTGGCCCTTTTTTGTATATGCAGTTGGAGAAAGCTGGCTTGATGAGATACTTTTTCAGAATTCTGACACTGAGAAAACAAAAAATACTTCTAGGAGAAAGCATGACATTAACTAAGTAAAGTTAACTTATTCCTACTGTTATTTCTGGTTTTGTGTTTGTCAGGTGGATTGCCATGACACATGTAGTCATGATTTCCTGGCTTTCAATTTGCATGTTGTTTGCTATCAATAAGAGGAATCTTGGTTTGAAAAAGTTGAGGAAGTCATTGAACTTCACCCCTTTGTTTTTGTCCTGCAGGGATTACATTTTTTTGTGTGTGTTTGTGTTTCTTTAGTGTGTAAGTGTGCCGGCTATGGGAAACTCAAATTTGTTTCCTGAATACAGCTTGTTCAGCTGCATTCTCCAGAACTGGACCATTTTTTGGTTATAATACTTCTGAGTTAATTTGTAAATGATCTCTATTTAACTGACTCAAAAGTAAGCACTTCTGTAAATTTGTAAATTAAATACTTCCTAATATTTAGAAACTTGGCCAAAATGAATTTCAAATCATCATGATCTGGGAATGATATTCAGTACTGAATTGATACCTGGTATTGAAGCTAGCTTAAGTTTGTTGTCTTGCTAAACGTAACACTACTATGTACCTACATTTATTAGAGGTCAAATAAGACAGTAATAACAACAGACTGGTTCCAAATAGGAAAAGGAGTACATCAAGGCTGTATATTGTCACCCTGCTTATTTACCTTATATGCAGAGTACATCATGAGAAACGCTGGGCTGGAAGAAGCACAAGCTGGAATCAAAACTGCTGGGAGAAATATCAATAGATACGGAGATGACACCACCCTTATGGCAGAAAGTGAAGAGGAACTAAAAAGCCTCTTGATGAAAGTGAAAGAGGAGAGTGAAAAAGTTGGCTTAAAGCTTAACATTCAGAAAACTAAGATCATGGCATCTGGTCCCATCACCTCATGGGAAAGAGATGGGGAGACAGTGGAAACAGTGTCAGACTTTATTTTTTTGGGCTCCAAAATCACTGCAGATGGTGACTGCAGCCATGAAATTAAAAGACGCTTACTCCTTGGAAGGAAAGTTATGACCAACCTAGATAGCATATTAAAAAGCAGACACATTACTTTGCCAACAAAGGTCCATCTAGTCAAGACTACGGTTTTTCCAGTGGTCATGTATGGATGTGAGAGTTGGACTGTGAAGAAAGCTGAGCGCCGAAAAATTGATGCTTTTGAACTGTGGTGTTGGAGAAGACTCTTGAGAGTCCCTTGGACTGCAAGGAGATCCAACCAGTCCATCCTGAAGGAGATCAGTCCTGGGTGTTCATTGGAAGGACTGATGCTGAAGCTGAAACTCCAGTACTTTGGCCACCTCATGCGAAGAGTTGACTCACTGGAAAAGACCCTGATGCTGGGAGGGATTGGGGGCAGGAGGAGAAGGGAACGACAGAGGATGAGATGGCTGGATGGCATCACTGAAGTTGATGGGCATGAGTCTGAGTAAACTCTGGGAGTTGGTGATGGAAAGGGAGGCCTGGCGTGCTGAGATTCATAGGGTTGCAAAGAGTCGGACATGACTGAGCGACTGAACTGAAGACAGTAAAGAAACTGCCTGCAATGTGGGTTTGATCCCTGGGTTGGGAAGATCCCCTGGAGGAGGGCATGGAAACCCACTCCAGTGTTCTTTTCCTGGAGGGCTACAGTCCATAAGTTTCCAATCAGAAAATGCTGGTATGACAAACAGTTCACAATTACTTGCCTCTTGGTTTTCGCTAAAAATTAAGGTGTTTAAGAGTTGAGGATTCTAAAAAAAAAAAAAAGTTGAGGATTCTGATCTAAATTTGTAATTAAAGCTACTAAAAATAAAGGAAAAAATTATCAGTATATAATAGGAGAGTAGGATATATGTGCTGAGTAAAAACACATGAGGAGTTTTATGCATGGTCAGACTGAAATTAGATTAAACTTAGGTAAATGGATTTTGCTAATATATGTGGATAACTTGCAAAAAAAAAATGGAGAAATACTATACTATCACTTTAAACTGAAAAAAAATCAGACTGTAAAATCTTTACATATAACACACAAATGTAATTATGCTAAAATGTGCATAGAAAAATGACAGGAGGGAAATTCTCCACATTTTAATGCTGTCTTTCTTTGAGTGGTGAATGATTCTGTTTTCTTCTTTCACATTTTCTGCATTTATAATATTTATAATAGAAAAAAGGCAAATATTGGACCAGGAATCAATCTTGCAGTGACTAACAGCATGGCATGTTTGGAATTGCAAACTTGACATCAGATGCTGGTCTTTTTACTTTAGAAGGGCAGTCATTCCTAAGGCTTAGATCAATTTCCTAAGGAGATCACCATCAGCTTCAGCATTACACTTCAGTGGTTTCCTCCTGACATACGATTTTGAGATGTGCTTCCTTGTCAGAAAATAGTGGCCTATCTTCTACCAGTTAAGGGTTTCTCCTTTGTTTCCAGAATAAGAACTGCTTCAGAAACTTATACTTCTGGGAAGTTTCCACGCAGCCAGCTCTAGATAAAAATGCTATAACCTAAAGGAGATTTAGTCCCCCAAGATGAGATAATGCCAATATGTATTTTCAGAGGAGGTTCCTTTGAACCTATAGTTATGAGCATTTCAGGTTTCCTCCCAAACCTTCAACTACTAAGCAAAGACTCACATTGGGAGGAGCAACTTGAAGGAAATTGGGTCCGAAGATTGCTAGTGAAGACATAGGTGATGGCAGTATTAACTAACCTCACTGCCTTTATCCTTTAGTCATCCATTTATTAAGTATTTATTGAGTACCAGATCTTGTGCCATAATTTACATAACCTTTAGACTTTATTTATATCGTCTTACAGTGACCAATGATCTTATTTGACCAAGTGACCAAGTATTTTGAAACTATTTGAATTAGTTTCATTTTGTGTGTTGAATTACACAGGAAGTATTTTCAAATGAATGATAAGCCTTCTAAGATTATACTGTATGGGTAAATGTTACTCTATGTCCTGGTATAATCTATCAGCCATAATTCTGGTTGAATCACAGCAACGTGATTAAGCTTCTTTGTCAACACATTGTGATCAGATCTTTACCCTTGCCTTTTTAAGTCTTTAATAGCCAGTTAAGTGGATGCTTTGCAAAAGTGCTAAATCTTCAAGAAGATTCATAGGAAGGACTTTTAAACAAACATAGGTCAGATATATCACTGAATTTGGTAAAAAAATTTATATCAAACTTGTAGGGAAAGCAAACCTTCCCTTTTCACTGGCAGCCATGATGAGCCCTAAGGCTGTCTGCAGCAGAGTCAGCAGAGTGACAAGACAATCTTACAGTGACACTTACCCTGGAAAGGAAAGGGGATTTTGACTGTGCTATATGTCGGTATTCAGGAATAAACAGTGAAAGAGGAACTGTTAGCTGCTTAATTAAGACAGTTATGCAGTACTAGCTTCAGAAAAATCTGGTTTTCATAAAACACAATGAAAACCTAAACTCAGTATTGCTTACTTTGCCTTCTGAAATAGCACAGCTCTATTGGCAGCATGAAGGTCAAGGAAAAAAGGCAGAAAACTCAGGGGCGAACTGTGACTCCTTTAGAGAAAAACAGGAACAACCCTGCATTATCAAATACCACTTTTGCCAGGGCCTTTGTGACATGCATTGTTCTTGCCCAAGTTCTGGCATCTTATCATTTTAAGAAGCATAACAAAAGGATTGGTTACTGGTGGACTGTACGTAAACTGGTGTATATGGTTATAATGTTTATGGATTTTGTCTGTAATATTACTGATTTGGATCTGTATTCTCCAGATATGCAGGAGCAGTTCCCCTCAATTTACTCTGACCTACAGCAGTTTGGTAAATTATACTTCTGTGAGTCTGACTATCTGGACGCAAGTTTCCCCAAGAGTGTCAGGTCCAAAATGTTTTATCAGGCTTATTCTCCTTAAATGCTTATACAAGATTCGAATTAAGGAATTGGAAACACAGGAATATGTCCAACTTGGTATCCATTCCCCAAATCAAGGTAGGACTATGCTGCACTTCAGCAGGAAGCAGCTAGACCATTTGTCACTCCATTCCCTCTAAGACTTGGGGAAGGATGAAATGGAACTGGAGGTTGAAACAAGCCAATCTAAAAACTGAGTTCCTCTGCCCAGTTTAAACATATCCACGTGTTACCCTCAAGATTAAGGATTATCAAAGAAAAGGGAGGAATTCCAAGAGCAGGATGAGCACAGCCCTTAGCAGTAGCACCTCATTACTGTGCACCCTGTTAATAGGCAACAAATCTTGTTCAGCCATTGCTCAGTGCCTCAAGCATGGGCCCTGCCCATAAGCAACCAGCTGTCAATGAGGGACAGTTAGTTGTCCTGCTAAGCTATTGGTCAGCACTGCACTGTGCCCTGCCCATCGGTAACTGTCAATGAAGGACCACTGGGGAAGTGATTCAGTCAAGGGTCCATGGTGTGATGGTCATCAGGTAGAGAGTAAGGTAAGAGGCAGATGCAGGCCTTCTCCTGGAGGCCCTCCAGTTTACCCAGCCTTGGACCAGCAGATGAGCTGGAGGGCCCAGGGAGCAGACTGGGGACTGCGTCCTGCAGGGCTCCAGAGCCCTCACTAAGGCCCTCCACTAGCCATGGCCCAGGACTTGAGAAGCAGTGAACCTCTCCCCCATCCCTGTCTCTCTGACCCACTAGCAGTGGCTGTCTATGAGTCACAGTCTGTGAGACCTGGTCTCCCCATTTGGACGGCCTGAGGAGACTGAGGGCCACTTGGGTTGGATGCCTGGCTCCCTCAGGGATGACAGCTGGGCAGGGCATGGGAACCTGGCCCTGAAGGAGCCAACTGAGATCTGCCTCCTCTTAGCCAGGACTGAGACCTTGGAGGGTAAAAGTTGTGCCTTGGGACTTTGCCCTTTCTTGTCAGGACAGAGAATAACATTCATCTGGCAGAGATTTATAGGAACATCATTATCTGACCATGACCTGACCTTGAGAACAAAGGATCTGACACCCAGAAGTCTGCAACAGCTAACCATGCCCATCCCTCACCTTTTGATTTTAAAGGGACGTGCTGACAGCTTTCAGTAACTTTGGGTTCTTTGGGCATGAGCCACCCGTTTGCTTGTATGAATCTGTAATAAACCCTTCTCTGTTCCAGACTCATGTTTAGTATTGATGGGCCTCACTGTGCAGGGGGCACAAGGATGTGCGATTTCAGTAACAATTTATGGTGACTGGGGCAGGACCTCTGTGCCCATGGCAGGCTGACCCTGGCCAGGGGCATCCCCTTCTCAAGTACCCAGCAGCTGCTGGAGTTCATTTTGCTCTGGGGAAATGGAAGGGACTCTCCCTTACAGGCGCCAGCTGCCCCAAGGCACACGGCTGTTTGGAGCAAAGAAACATCCAGAGCTATGGTCCACATTTGGTGTCACCTTGAGTAAGTCACTCAAGCTTGCACAAGCTAGGAATTCTGTCCACTCCATTTGGGCTACTTCCTTTGCAGAAAGTGAGCCATTTTGGGTCTGTTCTCTTTTGAGAGCTAGGCTACTCTGGAGACCTCTGGTAGTGGAAAAGGAATTTCAGACTCACCTTCTCTAATTATCTGTCTGTGTGACTATAGCTTCTTTGTTGTTTGTGTTTTTGTGTGTATCATTGTGGGGTGGACCACTCTGGTTTGTCCTTCTGTGCGTGGGACCACGTTTGTTATTTGCATGTTGTATGTTTGTGAATCAGGATTTCCACTGGTTAGTTGAGACGTCTTTGAATAATAGAGCTAGCATGTGATGACACCAGGTATCCTTCCCTACTGAGCTGGGTTTCGCCTGTGGTGGAACATTGGTTGGAATATTCTGTTTGCAATGGGTGGAAGTCTCATTTTTTTGGTGCTAGGGAACTGTGAATCTTAGAGACCATTTTGCACTGCATTTGTTTGTTTGGTATTTGATAACACCTGGTATTTGATAATAATCAGAGCTCTATTCCATCTTATAGTCCCCCCCTAGGGTTAAAAAAAAAAATTTTTTTTTTACACTTCATGGCCACTATATTCTTTAGACTCGGGGTGGGGGGCGGGGTTGCGGAATTGGTCAAGATGAAACTTTTTAAATTCCAAAACTGGCCCTTTTTTGTATATGCAGTTGGAGAAAGCTGGCTTGATGAGATACTTTTTCAGAATTCTGACACTGAGAAAACAAAAAATACTTCTAGGAGAAAGCATGACATTAACTAAGTAAAGTTAACTTATTCCTACTGTTATTTCTGGTTTTGTGTTTGTCAGGTGGATTGCCATGACACATGTAGTCATGATTTCCTGGCTTTCAATTTGCATGTTGTTTGCTATCAATAAGAGGAATCTTGGTTTGAAAAAGTTGAGGAAGTCATTGAACTTCACCCCTTTGTTTTTGTCCTGCAGGGATTACATTTTTTTGTGTGTGTTTGTGTTTCTTTAGTGTGTAAGTGTGCCGGCTATGGGAAACTCAAATTTGTTTCCTGAATACAGCTTGTTCAGCTGCATTCTCCAGAACTGGACCATTTTTTGGTTATAATACTTCTGAGTTAATTTGTAAATGATCTCTATTTAACTGACTCAAAAGTAAGCACTTCTGTAAATTTGTAAATTAAATACTTCCTAATATTTAGAAACTTGGCCAAAATGAATTTCAAATCATCATGATCTGGGAATGATATTCAGTACTGAATTGATACCTGGTATTGAAGCTAGCTTAAGTTTGTTGTCTTGCTAAACGTAACACTACTATGTACCTACATTTATTAGAGGTCAAATAAGACAGTAATAACAACAGACTGGTTCCAAATAGGAAAAGGAGTACATCAAGGCTGTATATTGTCACCCTGCTTATTTACCTTATATGCAGAGTACATCATGAGAAACGCTGGGCTGGAAGAAGCACAAGCTGGAATCAAAACTGCTGGGAGAAATATCAATAGATACGGAGATGACACCACCCTTATGGCAGAAAGTGAAGAGGAACTAAAAAGCCTCTTGATGAAAGTGAAAGAGGAGAGTGAAAAAGTTGGCTTAAAGCTTAACATTCAGAAAACTAAGATCATGGCATCTGGTCCCATCACCTCATGGGAAAGAGATGGGGAGACAGTGGAAACAGTGTCAGACTTTATTTTTTTGGGCTCCAAAATCACTGCAGATGGTGACTGCAGCCATGAAATTAAAAGACGCTTACTCCTTGGAAGGAAAGTTATGACCAACCTAGATAGCATATTAAAAAGCAGACACATTACTTTGCCAACAAAGGTCCATCTAGTCAAGACTACGGTTTTTCCAGTGGTCATGTATGGATGTGAGAGTTGGACTGTGAAGAAAGCTGAGCGCCGAAAAATTGATGCTTTTGAACTGTGGTGTTGGAGAAGACTCTTGAGAGTCCCTTGGACTGCAAGGAGATCCAACCAGTCCATCCTGAAGGAGATCAGTCCTGGGTGTTCATTGGAAGGACTGATGCTGAAGCTGAAACTCCAGTACTTTGGCCACCTCATGCGAAGAGTTGACTCACTGGAAAAGACCCTGATGCTGGGAGGGATTGGGGGCAGGAGGAGAAGGGAACGACAGAGGATGAGATGGCTGGATGGCATCACTGAAGTTGATGGGCATGAGTCTGAGTAAACTCTGGGAGTTGGTGATGGAAAGGGAGGCCTGGCGTGCTGAGATTCATAGGGTTGCAAAGAGTCGGACATGACTGAGCGACTGAACTGAAGACAGTAAAGAAACTGCCTGCAATGTGGGTTTGATCCCTGGGTTGGGAAGATCCCCTGGAGGAGGGCATGGAAACCCACTCCAGTGTTCTTTTCCTGGAGGGCTACAGTCCATAAGTTTCCAATCAGAAAATGCTGGTATGACAAACAGTTCACAATTACTTGCCTCTTGGTTTTCGCTAAAAATTAAGGTGTTTAAGAGTTGAGGATTCTAAAAAAAAAAAAAAGTTGAGGATTCTGATCTAAATTTGTAATTAAAGCTACTAAAAATAAAGGAAAAAATTATCAGTATATAATAGGAGAGTAGGATATATGTGCTGAGTAAAAACACATGAGGAGTTTTATGCATGGTCAGACTGAAATTAGATTAAACTTAGGTAAATGGATTTTGCTAATATATGTGGATAACTTGCAAAAAAAAAATGGAGAAATACTATACTATCACTTTAAACTGAAAAAAAATCAGACTGTAAAATCTTTACATATAACACACAAATGTAATTATGCTAAAATGTGCATAGAAAAATGACAGGAGGGAAATTCTCCACATTTTAATGCTGTCTTTCTTTGAGTGGTGAATGATTCTGTTTTCTTCTTTCACATTTTCTGCATTTATAATATTTATAATAGAAAAAAGGCAAATATTGGACCAGGAATCAATCTTGCAGTGACTAACAGCATGGCATGTTTGGAATTGCAAACTTGACATCAGATGCTGGTCTTTTTACTTTAGAAGGGCAGTCATTCCTAAGGCTTAGATCAATTTCCTAAGGAGATCACCATCAGCTTCAGCATTACACTTCAGTGGTTTCCTCCTGACATACGATTTTGAGATGTGCTTCCTTGTCAGAAAATAGTGGCCTATCTTCTACCAGTTAAGGGTTTCTCCTTTGTTTCCAGAATAAGAACTGCTTCAGAAACTTATACTTCTGGGAAGTTTCCACGCAGCCAGCTCTAGATAAAAATGCTATAACCTAAAGGAGATTTAGTCCCCCAAGATGAGATAATGCCAATATGTATTTTCAGAGGAGGTTCCTTTGAACCTATAGTTATGAGCATTTCAGGTTTCCTCCCAAACCTTCAACTACTAAGCAAAGACTCACATTGGGAGGAGCAACTTGAAGGAAATTGGGTCCGAAGATTGCTAGTGAAGACATAGGTGATGGCAGTATTAACTAACCTCACTGCCTTTATCCTTTAGTCATCCATTTATTAAGTATTTATTGAGTACCAGATCTTGTGCCATAATTTACATAACCTTTAGACTTTATTTATATCGTCTTACAGTGACCAATGATCTTATTTGACCAAGTGACCAAGTATTTTGAAACTATTTGAATTAGTTTCATTTTGTGTGTTGAATTACACAGGAAGTATTTTCAAATGAATGATAAGCCTTCTAAGATTATACTGTATGGGTAAATGTTACTCTATGTCCTGGTATAATCTATCAGCCATAATTCTGGTTGAATCACAGCAACGTGATTAAGCTTCTTTGTCAACACATTGTGATCAGATCTTTACCCTTGCCTTTTTAAGTCTTTAATAGCCAGTTAAGTGGATGCTTTGCAAAAGTGCTAAATCTTCAAGAAGATTCATAGGAAGGACTTTTAAACAAACATAGGTCAGATATATCACTGAATTTGGTAAAAAAATTTATATCAAACTTGTAGGGAAAGCAAACCTTCCCTTTTCACTGGCAGCCATGATGAGCCCTAAGGCTGTCTGCAGCAGAGTCAGCAGAGTGACAAGACAATCTTACAGTGACACTTACCCTGGAAAGGAAAGGGGATTTTGACTGTGCTATATGTCGGTATTCAGGAATAAACAGTGAAAGAGGAACTGTTAGCTGCTTAATTAAGACAGTTATGCAGTACTAGCTTCAGAAAAATCTGGTTTTCATAAAACACAATGAAAACCTAAACTCAGTATTGCTTACTTTGCCTTCTGAAATAGCACAGCTCTATTGGCAGCATGAAGGTCAAGGAAAAAAGGCAGAAAACTCAGGGGCGAACTGTGACTCCTTTAGAGAAAAACAGGAACAACCCTGCATTATCAAATACCACTTTTGCCAGGGCCTTTGTGACATGCATTGTTCTTGCCCAAGTTCTGGCATCTTATCATTTTAAGAAGCATAACAAAAGGATTGGTTACTGGTGGACTGTACGTAAACTGGTGTATATGGTTATAATGTTTATGGATTTTGTCTGTAATATTACTGATTTGGATCTGTATTCTCCAGATATGCAGGAGCAGTTCCCCTCAATTTACTCTGACCTACAGCAGTTTGGTAAATTATACTTCTGTGAGTCTGACTATCTGGACGCAAGTTTCCCCAAGAGTGTCAGGTCCAAAATGTTTTATCAGGCTTATTCTCCTTAAATGCTTATACAAGATTCGAATTAAGGAATTGGAAACACAGGAATATGTCCAACTTGGTATCCATTCCCCAAATCAAGGTAGGACTATGCTGCACTTCAGCAGGAAGCAGCTAGACCATTTGTCACTCCATTCCCTCTAAGACTTGGGGAAGGATGAAATGGAACTGGAGGTTGAAACAAGCCAATCTAAAAACTGAGTTCCTCTGCCCAGTTTAAACATATCCACGTGTTACCCTCAAGATTAAGGATTATCAAAGAAAAGGGAGGAATTCCAAGAGCAGGATGAGCACAGCCCTTAGCAGTAGCACCTCATTACTGTGCACCCTGTTAATAGGCAACAAATCTTGTTCAGCCATTGCTCAGTGCCTCAAGCATGGGCCCTGCCCATAAGCAACCAGCTGTCAATGAGGGACAGTTAGTTGTCCTGCTAAGCTATTGGTCAGCACTGCACTGTGCCCTGCCCATCGGTAACTGTCAATGAAGGACCACTGGGGAAGTGATTCAGTCAAGGGTCCATGGTGTGATGGTCATCAGGTAGAGAGTAAGGTAAGAGGCAGATGCAGGCCTTCTCCTGGAGGCCCTCCAGTTTACCCAGCCTTGGACCAGCAGATGAGCTGGAGGGCCCAGGGAGCAGACTGGGGACTGCGTCCTGCAGGGCTCCAGAGCCCTCACTAAGGCCCTCCACTAGCCATGGCCCAGGACTTGAGAAGCAGTGAACCTCTCCCCCATCCCTGTCTCTCTGACCCACTAGCAGTGGCTGTCTATGAGTCACAGTCTGTGAGACCTGGTCTCCCCATTTGGACGGCCTGAGGAGACTGAGGGCCACTTGGGTTGGATGCCTGGCTCCCTCAGGGATGACAGCTGGGCAGGGCATGGGAACCTGGCCCTGAAGGAGCCAACTGAGATCTGCCTCCTCTTAGCCAGGACTGAGACCTTGGAGGGTAAAAGCTGTGCCTTGGGACTTTGCCCTTTCTTGTCAGGACAGAGAATAACATTCATCTGGCAGAGATTTACAGGAACATCATTAGCTGACCATGACCTGACCTTGAGAACAAAGGATCTGACACCCAGAAGTCTGCAACAGCTAACCATGCCCATCCCTCACCTTTTGATTTTAAAGGGACGTGCTGACAGCTTTCGGTAACTTTGGGTTCTTAGCACATGAGCCACCCGTTTGCTTGTATGAATCTGTAATAAACCCTTCTCTGTTCCAGACTCATGTTTAGTATTGATGGGCCTCACAGTGCATGGGGCACACGGATGTGCAATTTCGGTCACAGTACTAGATACTGTAAATCCCTATTCATATTTTCACTTGGTTGCAAATCTGCAATCATTTCTGTTTCTAACTGGTGTTAGTAGATTCCACTGTAAAACTGCTACACTAACGGTCATTAAAACTTTTTTTAGCTCCACACTTACCTGCTAGAACCGGCTACTGGAAGGACAGACCAAAGCGGTAGCTCTGGGACTGACGCGGAGGAGTCTTCGTGCTCCGACGGTATCCCTCGGCAGACCGCTGGCGCCATCCTGTGATCTCTTATGCACATCGCGACCGTAGCTCGCCAGAGACTGGGGCCAGGGCTCGGGGATGCGGCGGCGCAGAGGCTGGCAGGGTGCACGCGTTCTGAAACCTCTCCCCAAAGTCCCAAGACAAATATTTGCTTCCCCAGAGTCAGCCAGTGCAAAAAATCAGCTCTGGTCGGATCGGCGGACAGGGACGGCCTTGTCCCGCTCTCTGGCCCAGCGGCGGCGGCGCCAACCCCCGGCCGCCTGTTGCGATTGCGCTCTCGGCCGCCGTCTGGCGCTGGGGTTGCCAGGGGGCGCGGGGCACGCGAGAGTTTGCTGGCGGCCGCGGCCTCGGCTGAAACCTGGTCCAGGGTTCACCGGAAGGGGAGGAGCGCTAGCCGTCTGGGCGAGACCTAAAGAAAAAGGCGGCTGGCTTCGGCGGCGGCAGCAGGGAGGGAGCAGGTGGAGAGTACGAGGCGGCTGTCCAGTGGAGCACTGATGACTTCCCTGCTGGTTCCGTCACCATCAAGAGCCAGGAAGGGACCCGCGGCCGGGAGAGTGTGCAGGCTGCTGGGCAGGGAGCCCCTAGGCTCTTCACAGGCTGCTCTCAAATACTTTTGGGAACCGCGGAGCTTCTCCCGCAAGGGTCCAAGGCCTGTCTTTTCCGGAAGACGTTTCCGGGACTGAGAACAAGGCCCCAGAGCGGACTGAGGCAGCTGGCTGGGAGAGAGGAGGGAGGTTGGGTTTTTTTTACCTTCGCTTTCGGTCTCAGCAGGGACAACACCCAGGGCCAGTTGGATTTACGAAGGCTTCATAGCCCTTGGGCCCTTATCTTATATTCCCCAGGGCTAGACCTAAGCACTGTTATGGAGCTGAACAGGCAACCAGGTGTGGAGAAGAGTAGTTGTTTCTCACCTTCCAGCCTGTAGGGAGGGCCCTAAACTCATTTGGGGATCACGGGAGCTTCTGCTAGAGTCCAGGCCCGCTTCAGAACACACAGGAGGTTCCTAGTCTGAGAAGGAATCTATGTACCAAAATATACATACCATTTTAATACTTCTGTATCAAATGTTGCTGATAGTTGTGTACATTTTCTTTCAAACTTGTTTATTAAAGGAGTAACTTTAAATTTTCTTTCAAAGAACCAGATTATGGTTTTAATTAATTGTTTTGGGGGAGTGGGGAAGTCTGTTCCATTGATTTCTATCCTAATTTATTTTTTCTGCTTTCCTCGGGTTTATTCCTTTATTAACTTTTAATAGCTTTTAATTCATTGTTTTTAATAGTTCTTATTTTCTCATAAATGCATTTTAAAGCTCTGAATTTTCCTCTGACCTCTTCATATAGGTTTTAATATGTAATGTTCACTTTATTTCTAAGGAATATATAATTTTTATTTTGATAGCTTCTTTAACTATGTGCTTTTCCCCAACAGTATAGATCAAGGATCGTATTTGTAGTTATTTCATTGCATTATGATTAGTAAATATATCTTGTATGGCTTCAGTTTTTTCAGCACTTGTTGAGTTTTCATTTGTCATCTAACACATGGTCAGTTTCTAATCAGTTTTGCATGTGAATTTCAATATAATGTACTCGGATAAAAATGGTGCAGGTGTAGTACACTTATGATTGATCTTGTTAACTATGCTCTTCAAATCCTCTGTATCTTCAAATAAGTTTTTGTTGACTTAGTCTTAATTCCTGAGAAAGATATATCTATACTAACATAATTAACACTTGATTGTTGACTTATTTTAAATCTTTGTGTATGCACTCGTGAGGATATGCATGTGTGTGTACCTGTGTTAGATGCAAACAGTTTTTTTACATTGTATAATTTAAAAGCTTTGTCCTCCCCACCCCCCAACACACACAATTAGCAAATGGGTTTCATATTCAACTGGAAGTTTTCTTCCTACAGTCACCTTTCAAGTGCAAACGAACAGTTCTTGTTGTTCTTCTTGTTGTTCAGTTGCTAAGTCCTGTCTGACTCTTTGCAACCCCATGAACTGCAGCATGCCAGACTTCTCTATCCTTCACTATCTCCCAGAATTTGCTCAAACTCTTTTCCATTGAATCAGTGATGCCATACAACCACTGCATCCTCTGTCGCCCCCTTTTCCTGCCCTCAATCTTTCCCAGCATCAGGGTCTTTTCCAGTGAGTCGGCTCTTCACATCAGGTGGCCAAAGTACTGAAACTTCACCTTTAGCATCAGTCCTTCCAGTGAATATTCAGGGTTTATTTCCTTTAGGATTGACTGGTTTGATCACTGCTTAATGGATTTCTGTTTTTCTGAATATTAAATATTTAGTACTAAATTTTTAGTACTTTATAAGTCAACTTTTATACATATACATTTTGTATGTACAGGTGTATTTAAACTTACACTTTTCTAACTTCTAGAATAATAATCTATATCCTCCTCCTGAGTATAACGTAAATATTAGTTAGCTTGTTTTATTTCTCTTCATTCTCACCCCCCACCATGTCAATATTGTCTGGAATTTGAAGTCCAGATTTCCTTTTTAATTTTTAGGATCTAGACCAAAAGAATCTATATTCGAGGTCACTAATGGTTTTGAACTCTTGTTTTTTTAAAATAGTAGATAAAATGTGGAGGAGAGACCATAAATGTAAAAAACTGTGTAATCACAGAGTTACCTAAACAAAAATCTTAAAATCCAAACTTGAATCAGTAATCAAAACAGAGGGAGATTTCAATACACACATGGTGGGTAAAATAACGCTTCTCGTGTGACCCAGGATATCACAAACAGCGTCACCTGTACCTCTAACCTCACAACTGATCCCACATGCAACTCTTTTCAACCCTACACTGTAGCCCTCCATGCTCTGCCCATGGGATTTTCCAGGTAAGAAGACTGGAACGGGTTTGCCCTTTCCTACTCCAGGCGATCTTCCCGATCCAGGGATTGAACCCAAATCTCCTATGTCTCCTGCACTGCAGGCACTGTTAGGGAAGTGGTCTTTTTCAGGCTTCAGAGACAAAGAAAGCAGAGCAGGCCTCTGACTTGTCCCTGACTTGCCTGCCTTGCACATACACTAGCTGTTACCAGCCCGCTGGGCAGCATCAGAGATAAGATAGGGAGTGAGTCTTGGAATTCTCCTGAGCTCTGGAGATCCAATCTCCCAGGCCAGAGAGTATCAACACTCACAAGATAAAACATACAGCATTGTGAAAGATTAACGTGACATCAGAGCTGCAGTTTGCTCACAGATGGATGATAATATCAGTTTGCAGCCTGGGATTATAAACAGGAACCCCCAAACTGCAATTTCGAAGTCTCACCTGTGGAGTGGACACTGCCTAGCACCTTTTCCCAATTGGGGTTTCAGATTGCTGCTGTTACATGGAACTTCCCCGCGCTGTTTTGAGTCTGGATGTTGGTAAAAACCCAATTTTGTTATGTATCTGCTCTTTTGTTTCTCTTTCCTTTTAATGATTGTTTATTGAAAGTAAGTTAGATGATTCTCTATTAAATATTGAAATTATTTGTGTATGACAAGTGGTTTCTTTTGTTAACAAATCTTTCAAACCTGAGACGAAAGTTTAAACTTTGGGCAAAACACAGATTCTTTTACCACTGCACCACTTTGTATCTATCTTTTATAGCACATTTCTTTTTAAATTTTTATTACAGGTAATTTGGTATATGTGTTACATTCCTTTGTTAGTTGAGCCTTTTCTGATTCATTTTTTTCATCTCTCTCCTATCACCTGATTTCTAATTTCTCAATAAAGACATTCAATAATTAAATTAGATGGATGAATAAACAGCAAGTATTCTAAACCTTGAAGAAATTTTTCTAGAATTTAGACTTAGCAATACATTTTACTGGCACATGGCCCCCTTCAAGTATCTCATATCTTCCTCTTAGAATCTTTTCTTATTCTTGCAGTATGATTCTAGAAATTCTTTCAGGGAGGGCCTGAAAAGTCAATCCACACTTAGATGATAGTTTCGTTGGATATAGAATTTTAGTTTCAAAATTATTTTCCCTAGATTTTAAAAAATACGAATTCATTGTCTTCTTATATCCAAAGTTGTCCAAATGAGAACTCTGACATAACTTTATTTCTATTTCTTTGCAAAGAACTTTCTGTTTCTGGAATTTTCTCCTTAACTCTTGTGTTTTGACATTTTATCACCATGTCTATAGATAAAGATACTTTTACTTCATCTCTGTATACTCTGCATTTAATGGAAAACTTACAGTCTGAAGATATAAATTCTGTGAAAGTCTCCTTTTCTTTACTCAGGACCGGCACGTGTGACACTTGAGTTGTGCACTGCACTCTACTAACACACTGTACAATGGCACACTCGGAAGATTTTAAGAGTACATTATCCCACACTGTCACTTTGACATCTCTGTGCTGCTGTGGGGCCCTGCTACATGGTTATCTGACAACTCAATCTAAAAGACTCAGTCATGCTTATAATCCATGTACATACTACTATTTTCTCCTGTCAGAAAAAATAGCCACAGCTGTTTTGCTCTGTTTTGTTTTACTCTTCTAATACTTGGGACTTTACTATTTCCCATTATAAATGAATTTACATGCACTAATCCAGAAAGATTTATCTAATATGCCCCTTCTAGCCTAAGCAGATTCCACAATCATAAATACCATGAAGTTCCCTTAGCCAAATGAAAAGATTTCTTACTTTTTTTCTCTAGTCCAAGAATTGAAATTCAGATTCTGCCTTGGTTAACCTTCCTAATTCTAAAATTGTGTTCTCTAGGCATACTTGCTGTTTCTGAAAGAAATTCATTTAAGAATAATTTCCGTCACCCAGTTCCTCGATATTAATGTGAAAAAATCAAACATTTACAAGACATTACAGGAAAAGGCACCTACAAAACAGCTTGCATAAGCAAAACGATTCTTATTCGATTTTCATGTTGCAGCAGGGAGAAAAGGGAAAAGCCTATGAAAACAAGGATATGCTCCCTTGCTGGAAGCAGTCTTATGGTTGATATATATACAAGTTAATCAGTATGACTTTCTTCTGCTTATTATTCTCCATGTTATAATAGGGAGCGTGAGTAAGTGGGCATGCTAAACTAGATGAAATCTACATCTCCAGAAAGATATTCAAGTGGTTTAAGGCCCAACCCTAAAGTTGGAAATTTTGTTAAGAACATTGAACAACCTTTGCCCAGGGGTGTGGTATGTCTGAATTCTGTTTCACATTCCCTCTTGGACTAAAGAGTTTTCCTTCAATGCATTTGAAAATGATAATCCCACACAAATCTCCAACATCACTGCCAACAACAACAAAAAATAAAGCTGATAGCTTTAGGTATTTTGTCTTCCCCTGAACGTTAAAAACGCTGATTAAAAAAACAATGAGACCCAAAGGGATGGGATGGGGAGGGAGGTGGGAGGGGGGGATCAGGATGGGGAACACATGTAAATCCATGGCTGATTCATGTCAATGTATGGCAAAAACCACTACGATATTGTAATTAGCCTCCAACTAATAAAAATAAATGAAAAAAAAAAAAAAGAAATCCATATTGGATTTTCAGACACTGAGCCTACCATGACCTTTTCCTGCCCACCAGAAGGGCTTCCTCAAGGAAAAAAAAAAGAATGATAAGGATTTTCCCCTACCTTCTGGCAATTTAAAATTATTGCCTTTGATCCTGTAAAACAACAGAGAGAAATTGTTCTTTATTTCATTTCACAAATCTGCATCCTCCATTTTTTTGCCACAGGAAAAAAATGGGTGGCTCGTGCTGCCTCAGTCCCAAGACCAGTTATCATCTCAGTCTGGGTCCTCTGAGGGAAAGTGGTAAAGAACTGCTCAAGCTCAATTAGTTCTGCTACTTTGCTCTCTGTTTCTGGCTTTGGCCATTCAAAGCAAAGTTCCTTGGGCTGGTTGATAATGATACTCTCTAGATTCTTATGATGCTGTTTAGTAAAACCACCTGAAATATTTATTGTATAATGAGTTCGCAGTCAAAGAAAAGAAATAATGAGGATTGGGGATTATCATCTTCTTGTCTGCCACTCCTCCGACTGCAGTTTGAATAAGAAAGTCTTGCTTATATTCTTGGGGAAACTGGGTTCAGAATAGGTGACAGGAACAGGAGGTTCGTCTTGAAAATACTGAGAAGAAAAACATTGGGTACTTTAACAAGCAGAAATGAAGAACTCAGAAGTCATCAACCTGACTCCACCAAGCGAAGTTTTGAATTTCTAACTAAACATTTCCCAATTATTCACACATTCTCCTTTCAGTTATAAGGTGTGTCCTTCTCTGTGCTACCTGATAGTATGCCCTAGATCACTTCTATTCATTTGGCTTGTTCTTGTGTTAAATCCTCCAAATTCAGAGATTTCAACTCAGAAATCAGAAATAGGAAAGAAGTATTTAGAGTATTCCATTTTTTTTCTGAAAGTACTGATGGAAAATCTGATTTATTTTTTAAAGGTATTTGTCAAAGATTATATCGGTCTTTATACAGCATTAGTAACAGACATTAGAAATAAGGACTTTCGTTATGTCATTCGTTTTTTTTTTCTATTGAGACACATAGCAGATAACTTAAAGATTCTACAGAATCATAGGCCCAACAAGTAAACTGTGGCATGGCCTTCTTGGATGTTTTTAAAATAAAGAAGTTCTTATTGCTCTAATGCAAGATGCTTAGGGAGTTGACTGGCAAGTCTCTAGGAATCTCTTAAAGCACAGCTTGTTGGGAAAGAAATGTGCTCTGGAGGTACAGGAGTGCCCACGCAAGTCCTTCCCTGTCACAATAATAAAGGGAGAAACACTGATCAAGTGTCTGCCAATGTTCCAGCTGCTGTACTACGTGCATTAAGTACATTATCTCATTTAATCTTCACAACAAGCCTGGAAGGTACATTCCATTATCTTTCTCATTTCACAGAAGAAGAAATTGAGGTTCAGAGGAGCAAAGAAACTTTCCTAAGGTCATTGAGTCCTTAGGTGGGGAAGCTGGGACTCAAAGCTAATGCCCATCACTACTACAGTACACTGCCTTTCAGCCAGTGTCTTAACTTTTATAACTGGTTTGTTATAAGGGGTCCATGGCCAGAGACCATGGCGTGGACTCTGACATAATAAATGTATATTTCGTCTCTTTCCGCAATTACTGACACAGAGTTCCTAAAACTCTTTGTGACAGTGGTGCTAAGAACATCTTTTGTTCTAATATTTGGTCTTTGATCCTAATTCCTGACACAGAGCTCCTAAACCCCTTGGGATTTTCTGGGTAATAGGAGCCTATTTTGTTCTAATGATATGACTCTTCTTGGACTCCTGGGTAGCTTCAGGAAAGGGGCTGATCACCAGAAAGGCTGGGTATAGATTAGAAGATTGAAACTGTTAACCCTACATCCTCCAGGGAAGAGAGAGGGACTGGCTGCTGCTGCTGCTAAGTCACTTCAGTCGTGTCCGACTCTGTGCGACCCCGTAGACGGCAGCCCACCAGGCTCCCCCGTCCCTGGGATTCTCCAGGCAAGAACACTGGAGTGTGTTGCCATTTCCTTCTCCAATGCATTAAAGTGAAAAGTGAAAGTGAAGTCACTCAGTCGTGTCCGACTCTTCGCGACCCCATGGACTGCAGCCTACCAGGCTCCTCCATCCATGGGATTTTCCAGGCAAGAGTACTGGAATGGGTTGCCATTGCCTTCTCCAGAGAGGCACTGGAGACTGAGTTAATAATCCATCATGCTTACTTGACAAAACCTCCATAAAAATCCCTAAATATGAGATTCAGAGAGCTTCTGGGTCAGTGAACATATCCACATGCCAGGAAGCTATGTGGACACCCCAGTTACACAGGGACAGAAGCTCCAGCACTCAGGACACTTGCAGATCTTGCCCTGTGTACGTCTTCATCTGGCTGGTAGCCTGGATCCTTTATTATATATCCTTTATAATGGTAAACATGTTTGCCTGAGTTCTGTAAACTGTTAGAGCAAATTACTGAAACAGAGGAAGGGGTTGTGGGAACTCCTGATTTGTAGCCAAGACGAACAGGGATCTACTACTTGTGATTGGCATCTGAAGTTTGTGTGTGTTCGGGGTTGGGGGGGGCAATCTCCTTGGCTGAGCCCTTAATGTGTGGGAGGTCTGAGCTAACCCCATGTAATTAAGTCAAAATTGCTTGATGTAGAAAACCCACACAACACTTGCTGACCAGAAGGATTGAAAGTAAGTAAGTAGAGGAAACAAAAATTTTCCTCTTATGCTCTTATGGCTTCTGAGTTAACTGTAGATAAGTATCCTTAAATGCCCAACAATGTACATTATGAAGCTTCTAAAGTGACTTCTGGACCATGGAGGCTGCAACTTCACCTAGACTCACTCTGTATTGTGCCATTCCCCATTCAGAGAGCAAAAGATTCTAAAAATAATTTTTTGTTAAATCCAACTCTTCAGACGTCTGCATCTCATAAATGCAATTCCTCTCCCCTCCCTTCTCAACTACTCCTTCATTCATCAATCGATTCATCCCATCAGTATTTACTGAGTGCCCACTCTATTCCAGATATAGCTTGAGAAGATAGGGATAACAGTGGCAGTGGCCACAGGACTGGAAAAGGTCCGTTTTCATTCCAATATCAAAGAAAGGCAATGATAAAGAATGTTCAAACTACCCCAACAAGCTGGGGTAATTTCACACTAATTACATGCTAGCAAAGTAATCGGAGAAGGCAATGGCAACCCACTCCAGTGTTCTTGCCTGGAAAATCCCATGGACAGTGGAGCCTGGTAGGCTGCCGTCTATGGGGTCGCACAGAGTCGGACACAACTGATGCGACTTAGCAGCAGCAGCAGCAAAGTAATGCTGAAAATTCTCCAAGCCAGGCTCCAACAGAACCAAGAACTTCCAGATGTTCAAGCTGGATTTAGAAAAGGCAGAGGAAGAAGAGATTAAATTGCCAACATCCGTTGGATCATCGAAAAAGCAAGAGAGGTCCAGAAAAACATCTACTTCTGCTTTATTGACTATGCCAAAGCCTTTGACTGTGGGGATTACAACAAACTGTGGAAAATTCTTCAAGAGATGGGAATACCAGATCACCTGACCTGCCTCCTGAGAAATCTGTATGCAGGACAAGCAGCAGCAGTTAGAACAGGACATGGAACAACAGACTGGTTCCAAATTGGGAAAGGAATAGGTCAAGGCTGTATACTGTCACTCTGCTTATTTAACTTCTATGCAGAGCACATCATGTGAAATACCAGGCTGGATGAAGCACAAGCTGGGAAGCAAGATTGCCGGGAGAAATATCAATAACCTCTGATATGCAGAGGATACCACCCTTATGGCAGAAAGCGAGAGGAACTGAAGAACTTCTTGATGAAAGTGAAAAAGGAGAGTTGTAAAAGTTGGCTTAAAACTTAACATTCAGAAAACTAAGATCATGGCATCCAGTCCCATCACTTCATGGCAAATAGATGTGGAAACAATGGAAACAGTGGGAGACTTTATTTTCTTGAGCTCCAAAATCACTGCAGATGGTGACTACAGCCATGAAATTAAACAACACTTGCTCCTTGGAAGAAAAGCCATGACCAACCTAGACAGCATATTAAAAAGCAGAGACATTACTTTCTCCACAAAGGTCTGTATAGTCAAAACTATGGTTTTTCCAGTAGTTACTTATGGATGTGAGAGACTATAAAAAAAGCTGAGCACTGAAGAATTGATGTTTTTGAACTGTGGTGTTGGAGAAGATTCTTGAGAGTCCCTTGGACTGCAAGGAGATCCAACCAGTCCATCCTAAAGGAAATCAGTCCTGAATAATCATTGGAAGAACTGATGCTGAAGCTGAAACTCCAATACTTTGGCCACCTGATGTGAAGAACTGACTCATTGGAAAAGACCTTGATGCTGGGAAAGATTGAGGGAAGGAGGAGAAGGGGAGAACAGAGGATGAGATGGTTGGATGGCATCACCAACTCAATGGACATGAGTTTGAGCAAGCTTCAGCAGTTGATGATGGATAGGGAAGCCTGGGGTGCTGCAGTCCATGGGGTCACAAAGAGTCCAACACAACTGCGTGACTGAACTGAACTGATAGGGATAGAACAGTGAATAAAGCAAAATACCTACATTCATAGGACTTACTCTGAGAAGGCAGCAGAAGAGTCAGACAACGTATTGGTCACAAAGCAGCCTAAATTATTGTACCAATTTTTTTTAATGGCTTAAACAAGATACAGATTTATTCATCTCTCATGTGATAGTCCAGGGCTAGTAGCGAAGTTCTGCCATTCTCATCACATGGCTTCCATTTCTGGGCCCAGAGTGGTTGATGTAGTTCCTGCCATCATATCTGCAACCCAGTCAGAGGAGAGGGTAAAATGGCAAGGGAAGCACATATTTACTCATTTTTAGGGCACAAACTAGAAATAATATGTATCACTTCTATTCATATCTCATTGGCTCAGAACTTTGTCTTATGGACAAAGACAAACCCAGATGCAAAAAAGCGGGTAAAGTAGCCTTTAATTAAGAAGCTATGCACCCATAAAGCAGGGAGTGAAAGTAAGGAGGGCATCAGCAGATGAATGGATAAGGAAGCTGTGGTACATATACACCATGGAATATTACTCAGCCATTAAAAAGAATTCATTTGAATCAGTTCTAATGAGATGGATGAAACTGGAGCCCATTATACAGAGTGAAGTAAGCCAGAAAGATCAAGACCATTACAGTATACTAACACATATATGGAATTTAGAAAGATGGTAACGATAACCCTATGTGCAAAACAGAAGAAGAGACACAGATGTACAGAACAGACTTTTGGACTCTGTGGGAGAAGGCGAGGGTGGGATGTTTCGAGAGAACAGCATCGAAACATGTATATTATCTAGGGTGAAACAGATCACCAGCCCAGGTTGGATGCATGAGACAAGTGCTCAGGCCTGGTGCACCGGGAAGACCCAGAGGGATCGGGTAGAGAGGGAGGTGGGAGAGGGGATCAGGATGGGGAATACATGTAAATCCATGGCTAATTCATGTCAATGTATGACAAAAACCACTACAATATTGTAAAGTAATTAGCCTCCAACTAATAAAAATAAATGAAAAAAAAAAGAAAGTAAGCAGGGAAGAATAGCTTTCATGGGTAATGGTCTCCGATTCAATAATAAGTAAATATATTAATATTCAGATGGTACATGGAAGGAAATTTAGCACTTTTTTTCATCTCTGGAATGCAACTTCCACCTCCTTGTTTGAAACACTGGAAAAGCAGTACATCAAGCCAGGCTAAAAAACTTTACTCTAACCTCATCATTTTGGTTACAAAGACACATTCATCAGCTGAAGGGAAGGTATCAAATGCAGTACTTATCTTCTCTTTTAGGATTTTTAAATCTCTAACAGTCATTTTAACTGGGTCAGTAATTATTAAGAGCAATTAAAAAAGCATCCAGGTTAAAGGAGCAAGGAAAAAAATAGGAAAAAGTAGAGGGGAAAAAAAAAATCTCATGGGAGCACCTGAATCTACCATCATTGCATCATTTTCTAGTGTTCTACAGTCTGGGCAGTTAGTCAACAAAATTTGAGGAGCTATTTTCTATCAGGCACTGGGATAGCCCTTGCGGAAGAAGACAAGTAGTATTTTAAAATGATAGATCCTACCCTCTAGCAGAAGATAAACACAAGAAAATGTAAAAGCAATGAGAAAAATTTAAGGACAATACTACACAGTTCACAAAGCTACACAGTTAATTGTTAATCCATTGTGCAAGGGATAGAGCCTTAAGAGTCAAAAGGAAGAAAACCTCCCCATGAAATAAAATAGGATGGAGAGGCTTCACAGAGTGGGATCTAAGTAAGAGTTTAAAGAACTGGGATAATGATAGGTTTGTGTAGTCTAGAGAATGACAGAGTACTTACTACAACTTAGAAGAGTGATACCACAAAAGCAAAAATGAAGAGAAATTTAAGATGCATTAAGTGAAGAAGAACTAAAGAGCCTCTTGATCAAAGTGAAAAAAGAGAGTGAAAAAGTTGGCTTAAAGCTCAACATTCCAAAACCAAGATCATGGCATCCGGTCCCATCACTTCATGGGAAATAGATGGGGAAACAGTGGAAACAGTGACTGACTTTATTTTTCTGGGCTCTAAAATCACTGCAGATTGTGATTGCAGCCATGAAATTAAAAGACGCTTACTCCTTGGAAGGAAAGTTATGACCAACCTAGACAGCATATTAAAAAGCAGAAACATTGCCAACAAAGGTCCGTCTAGTCAAGGCTATGGTTTTTCCAGTGGTCATGTATGGATGTGAGAGTTGGACTATAAAGAAAGCCGAGTGCCGAAGAATTGATGCTTTTGAACTGTGGTGTTGGAGAAGACTCTTGAGAGTCCCTTGGACTGCAAGGAGATCCAACCAGTCCATCCTAAAGATCAGTCCTGGGTATTCATTGGAAGGACTGATGTTGAAGCTGAAACTCCAATACTTTGGCCACCTGATGCAAAGAACTGACTCATTGGAAAAGACCCTGCTGCTGGGAGGGATTGGGGGCAGGAGGAAAAGGGGATGACAGAGGATGAGATGGCTGGATGGCATCACCAACTCAATGGATATGGGTTTGGGTGGACTCTGGGAGTTGGTGATGGACAGAGAGGCCTGGCCTGCTGCGGTTCATGGGGTTGCAAAGAGTTGGACATGACTGAGCGACTGAACTGAACTGAACTGAAAGGATAGTGAGTAGAACATTTTACCTAAGCTGGAGGACTGGGGGAAACAAGTAATTGAAGAAGGTACCTTTTGGCAAGATGATAGAAGGCCTTTAGTTTCAGGATAAGGAAATGAGGTTTAATCTTTTAGTCACTGGATAAATAATGATGGCTTTTGATTAGATGAGCCAACTGCCAATGCTTTAACAACTTCAAAAGACCATAAGAAACATGGTCCCTAGTCCTCAGGGAGAAGAGAGCCCCTGAACTTTAGGATTCTAGTTGAGGAGAACAGATATACTATCTGATGGGTAGAAGACAGACCACCCTGGCCTTTAAACGTATAGTGATTTTTTCTACCATAAAATGTATTGTATAATGATTTTTTTTCTTTCAACTGGAAATTTTAGATTCTCAGTTGACTCATCTTTCCCTGGCCTCTTTGATAGTCTCTGGGGAAAGATGACTCACTGACTATATTTCTACATGAAAGAGAGAAATCACATACAGCCCACTTTATTCAACTTTTAATTAGATGTAAATTTGAACTCCTACATTATAAATTAATAAAATTCACTTTAAGCACAGTCATGTAAATTCCCCCGTTTGATTAATATAAAAACTTGACTGTCAAGTGAATTGGAAACTAAGATTTTGTCCTTTTGCCTTTGGTAAAATATCCAACCTTTGTCAGGATTAGTCTTGAGTTTTGCAAATTCTGAGAGCGCCTTAGAAATTCATCCCACGTTAACTGTGCCCTTTTATACATCATGCCCCCAAAATCCATTTAAAAAAAAAAAAAAGACACCTGAGAATACCAAAATTCACCTCCCCAGTCCCCACCCCCAACCTGACTTTATCAGGGAACTTCAGGACAGGCACCTGGATGTATGTTTAGCAGGCTGGTAAGTGGTTCTTGCAACCAGGGAAGTTTGTTACAAAACTAAGACAAGGTCCTTGCCCTGGAGGAGATTATTTTCCTGTGGAAGAATGTGGGCAATCACAGTAAATTATGTGGTCAGTTTTCACCAAAAGCAGAGGACAGGTGAAAAATGTTTGATCTAAATGAGGACTAAATCCTAAAAGGGGGGGGGGGGGGGGGGGAAATACAGTCCTGAAGGAAAGGAAGCCTTTGGGCACTGGGTCTCTCAACCTTATCACAAGGATCAACGTTACGCACAAGAGGTAACTCTTGGCTGTGGGGCGGTAAGCTGCCCTATATAGGATGTACCCACGGAACACCGGTAGCACCCTCCCAAGTGAGGTAGCACCCCTCCAAGTTCCCTGGAGTCCAAACGTCTCCAGATTTGCCAAACGTCCCATGGTTGGGGTTGGGGGGCGGCGTGCGAAAACTTATCTGGTCGAGGGTCACTAGGCTAAGAAGTTAGGGGAGGATGGCCAAGTTGGGATTTGCTGATAGGCCAACATACTAAAACACCTGGCTATGTTGGCAAAAGCTTGGGACAGATACCCGGAGATGTACGTTTAAAAAAGACTAAAATATTAGTAAACAGCGAGGATTGGGGAACTCAAGACACTATCTGTACGTTGAGAGTAAATCCCAGCTCGTTTACTAGATAAAAGAACAAATAAATTTAGCAGGTTAACCCCCCTCCCCCCATACCGAAACTCCACTGAGGACTCAGACTAGGCAGGTAGGGATCATCTTGAACACCCCTTATTACCAGCAAGACGACACTTACCATTAGGTGGCACCACTGGACCATGGGGCGTTTCGAATTTGAACTACTAGGGCAACTTTTAACACACATTGACCCAACCTAGCCCCACATGTAAACGCGATCCTAATTACGGACGCCCCAACACAACTAATTCTTAAGTGTTTACAGCCACTTTCTCTGGTAAAGTAAGTGGCTCTGAAAAGAGCCTTTGTGTATAACGAAGATGTTCGATTTCGTCCTCTGAGCGCCCTTACTTTGAGCTGGTGTACTTGGTGACCGCCTTGGTGCCCTCGGACACGGCGTGTTTGGCCAGTTCGCCGGGCAGCAGCAGGCGCACCGCCGTCTGGATCTCTCGGGAAGTAATGGTCGAGCGCTTATTGTAATGCGCCAGGCGCGACGCTTCCCCAGCAATGCGCTCGAAAATATCATTGACGAAGGAGTTCATGATGCCCATGGCTTTGGACGAGATGCCGGTGTCCGGATGTACCTGTTTCAGCACTTTATACACGTAAACGGAATAGCTTTCCTTGCGGCTGCGCTTGCGCTTCTTGCCGTCCTTCTTCTGTACTTTCGTGACAGCTTTTTTAGAGCCTTTTTTAGGAACAGGAGCGGATTTTGCTGGATCCGGCATTTTTGCAGGAACACACACCACACGCTTGTGCTAAACGGTGCCGACTACTTCAGACCTGGCCCCTTACACGTTATTTATAGAGCCTTTATGCAAATGAAGGCTAACAGAGTACTGCATTTTTATTGGTTAATATACAACAGTGTCGTCATAGAGAGGCAGAGTCCATGTAAATAAGGTTCCGCTGGCGTTTTCTTACTGGTTCTTACAACAAATGTCTTGTTAACCAATCAAAATGTTCTCTTCCACACTAAATTAAGTAAATGTAGTTTCACCTGTTTGGGGTCTTTTGTTAAATGATTTTCACTTTTTCTCGTTGACTTGTATATAGTAGCGATCTGAAGCGCGTGCTAAAGACAAGCTAACTTTCTCTTATTTTTGCATCGTTTTACTCCTCTGTACTATTTTGTGGAAGTTTGATTCTGGTTTTCGCAACATACCTTAGCCGCCCCCCCCCCCCCCCCCTTTTTTTTACTGTTTGCACCTTCTGTCTCATGCAGTTAGGAAGATGGGATCCTACATATCTCAGGGCTCTTGTCCCCATTCTTAACAGTTGAAATACCGAGGAACTACTTGGGGATCGAGGATTTATCTAACACCTGGCCTAATTCTAGTAACTGTAGAATCGAGCTGAAACCGATTACCATTCCTACAGTAACCACATAATGGCGGCCTTCTTTAGTATTCAGATTTGTGCTAACGTTTTGTACTAGCAGCTTGGAAAGCGCTACAATTGGCAGAGAATTTAGCTTCTTGCAGTTTTCTCAGAAATCTAGGTTGGAGCTCTGCGCTAAGAAATCAAACCGGCTTGTAAGCGCAGTTAACAAAAATGACCTAAACCTCGCTTCTGGGGCTCCCTCTAGCGTCTGTCAGCTTTAATTCCATAACCTCACCACAACGCGTGTTAAACTCCCCTACCCGCTTTACCCTTAACATTCGTGCATTAAGAGCTCACCGACTAAAGTGAAAGCTGGTACAGCTGCTTTTTATGAAAACGTGGGTGGCTCTGAAAAGAGCCTTTAGATCGTCTACTTTAAAATGTACGCCTTAAGCCCGCTCCCCGCGGATGCGGCGAGCCAGCTGGATGTCTTTGGGCATGATGGTCACGCGCTTGGCGTGGATGGCGCACAGGTTCGTGTCTTCAAACAGCCCCACCAGGTAGGCCTCGCTCGCCTCCTGCAGCGCCATCACGGCCGAGCTCTGGAAGCGCAGATCGGTCTTAAAGTCCTGCGCGATCTCGCGCACCAGCCGCTGGAACGGCAGCTTCCGGATCAGCAGCTCGGTCGACTTCTGGTAGCGCCGGATCTCCCGCAGGGCCACGGTACCCGGCCGGTAGCGGTGCGGCTTCTTGACGCCGCCCGTGGCCGGCGCGCTCTTGCGAGCCGCCTTGGTGGCCAGCTGCTTCCGCGGGGCCTTGCCACCGGTGGACTTGCGGGCAGTCTGCTTCGTGCGCGCCATGGTTTCTCACAGGTTTTATTCACCGGCCCTCCTAGGCAGTCTCATTTATAGACATAGCCTCGTCTTGATTGGGCCAGAAAAGCTAGCAATTTCCGAAATTGTAATTTCATTGGCTAGAATTCAATCCTATTTGGGCAGAAGATTGTAATGCTGGTCTCTTCACTTACGACCTCCCTTTTCCAGCCCTTTTCTATAATCTTATCACAGATTTCTTTTTAAAGACCTTGTCTTTATATTGCTGTTAACTTTCGTAAGAACAATTTATGAAGTGTTTTTGCACGCTTGGGATTTATATTTTAGCAGGTTCTTTCAAAATACAAGCACGCCCTAGGTTTCAGCCTGCATTTCCGCTTACTAATTATTGTAACTCCTCTCCCGTAACTAACAAATTTATTTAGCTGCTGACAATGAGCTAAGCGACAGTTACATTGCGACTGAGGTTCAACAAAACAATATGTAGTTGAAGGAACCAGAAATTAAACTTCACCGTTACCTGGTTCGGAACTACACCCAAATTGTGTGCTGATGGTTACCAACTCAGTTAGAGCCATCTGCCTTCCCCACCCCGAAAGAGGTTTTCTCCTCAATCCATCAATGTGTAATTAGGTCCTATGGACAAACCGCTTTAAGTAAGGGAAGATAAGACCGGAAATATTCATTTCTCCCTTACAATAGTGAATAGCTTTAAATAGTCAAGTTGCTTATCAGTCATTTAACGTTAAAGGGTCAAAGCACATAAATTATTTGTTGATTACTGAGCTGCTAGCATATTTTCTTCAATAAAGTGTTTCCTAATGCTTACAGTTTCAAATCTTTTCTATTCTCTATACAGAAATTGAAGATCTTTTGCCTTTTATTTCCTGGGCTCTGAAGAATTTCTCAGAAAATTGCATGTAATAAAACAAAAGTTATGTAAGGTTACCAATGCTTAAAATTGCAATAACTAACAAACACTTTTAATGACATGCTTATTTGATTGGAAAAACATCGCATATAAAAACTCAAACTTGAGAATAAAATCAGGCCCAAGAGGCTCAAAACTTAGCTCAAAGGTATGATGATCACTCTCCTGAAGTTAAAAGTAATTTTGAGAGTTTTTCCTGAACATTAAACACAAGGTAGAAACAACCCGTGACGTATGGTTGCCTTAGAAGTCACCTTTAATAACAGAATTCTGATTCATATTAGAAGTCTCCTTAGGCAGCAGCAATCTCCTCCTATAGGGAGAAGATCTAAAATGTCAGGGAGAAAGTGTTGCTGATGTGAACAACTGTTACCATCTCCTGTGGTTATTTTGTAATAATATCTTGCATATACAGAGCACCGCTCACTACTTTAAAATTTTCTACATATATTATTTAATTCCAGCTCTGTGAAATAGATGTTATTTAACTCATTTTACAGATAAACTGAGTCTCAGAGATGTTATAGCTCATCTTGGATAAGTAACAAAGCCTACATGATATTCTAAAGCACAAGAATGAAATCACAGTGGATTTCCAGTTTCTTCAGACTTGGGGTATATCTTAAAGCACTGAAGAATTTTCCCAACATACAATCGAATTACTCAACTCAGTTGTTACCGTCAGAAGAAGAAACTACCCCACGGTAGGTGTCTGGGTTACAGCCCAAAGCTGCCTACCCAAGTGTCACATTTCTTTGAAAAACATTTTTTTAAATTTGTTTTCATGTATCCACTCTAGGCCAAGCTGTATGGGATGTGTTCATTTAAATGAGAAAAAGATTCTCAAGCTGTCTGTTTATATAGAATCCAACAGTAATGGGATTTGCATTACCTTTATCAACCAAAACTTGGCACTTGCCACAGGTGCTTGCTGTCTACCTCTACAAGGATTAAGTCATGGGCTGCTGCAGCTGCTGACCTCCAACACTCCTTGAAGGGGTTCAGGGTGGAAAGCAGAAATTAGGCACTCTGTGCTCCGGAAAACTGGCAGGATGGGTCTTTAGATAGTTAGATATTCTCAGGAGCTGATTTCATGAGCCCAATTCTTATAAGAAAATATAGATATAAGATATCTAGAAAAACACTAAAATCCTTCATGGTGATAATTGTTTCTTGTGACTAGCAGAAGTTTCATAATGCCAGCAGAAACTTTCTATAAAAAATATGTGCTTGATTGCATGTGCTCCCTTTTTGCCAAAATCAAGTATATATTGTCTTTTCCCTCTACCTCTTTGGAAGTTTCTCAGAGCTATCTGAGGTGCGGTCTCCCAGGCTGCAGTCCTCATATTGCCCCAAATAACTTAACTCACAACTCTCCATTTTTTGTTTTTGTTTTTTAGTTGGTATCTTTATAACAGAGAATGAGAAAATTCTGAGAGTCTTCCTCTGGCTTAATAAAGAAGCTGAATAAGAATTTCTGCTTCTCAGAAAACAGTGATGCCAACTTAAATGTTAACTCTGAGACAACAAATCAAATAAGATAATCAGAATAGTACATTATTATGTGTCATACATAACATTTCTCTGAATATAACAATCTGTAATATATGGTCACCTTAGAAGTCATCTTTAATATGATACATGATTGTCTTAGAAGTCACCTTTAATAAGAGAATTCTGATTCATATAAGTTCAATTTCACCTAGTCTCCACATTGGACAATAGAGTAATAATCCTGTCAATGTTCTCAATATACCACTTTATCAAAAGCAAGTTTATAACAGAAGAATCTGTGCTTTGCTGCAGCGGTGAGGAAGGGGCAATCTTTTTTAATATTTCTGAAGTTTCTTTCATTAGAAATAACAAGAATCTTCAGTTTTAAGACTGGGCACTAAAATTTCATTATTTAGTACTGAGTAAATGGCAACCCACTCCAGTATTCTTGCCTGGAGAATCCCATGGATGGAGGAGCCTGGTCCTCCATGGCTTGCTGTTGGGGGAACAGGCTACAGTCCACGGGGTAGCAGAGTCAGACATGACTGATCGACTTCACTTCAGGGGAAGAAAACAGGCATGAGAAGCTTAAATTTTACCATAGGAAATAAGCAGGCAAAACATATAATGTTTTGTATGTGCATGTGTTTGTTTTTAATACAAAAGTAATGAACTAAATTATAAGTTCTAGGAAGATAGTTTGTGTCTTGTTTTTTACTTCAAGTACCCACGAGGTTTCAAGTATCTCAAATTTGAGACTAAATCTTCGTTCTGTGGGTTTCAGGCCACGTGCCTGCTTCTTTTCATCTTGAATGGCTTGCAACCCTGGACCAAATGGAGAGAAGGCAAAGGATTTGGAGTTTCCTTTCTTATCCCATTCTGAGCTAAACTCTTTCCCCCAACACTCTACTTATTGGATAAACACTTCCCCTTTCCTGCCTAACCTTAACACTGCTGCCTGTACTGGGAGGAAAAATTTTCCTTGACCCACTTAGGGTCCCTGGCTGAGTCTGAAAATTAAACAAAGACAGATAAATAAATGTGTGTGCTTTTTTCCTGTTAAAGTTTTACATGATGCAGGAACATTCATAAGGAAATGAAGATCTGAAGAAAGCAGCCTGAGCATTTTCATGCTAGATTTAATGAAGAGCAGGTGTTGTGTAGAAATATGAGCGGTCAATGAGTATGAAGTAAACGTACTAAACTGGGGGAACAGCAAGGCCTGCTTATTAGGATTCTTCTATGTGTCCCTTTGTCTTCAGAGATAAGGGTGCTCTTTTTCTCTGGGAATAGGGAGGGCACCTCTCACAGAAGAGTTTTATGACCTCTTTCAGGTGAGAAAGTCTGGGGACGGTCATAGTGACCCTCCTTCTGTCATTTTCTCAAAATTTCTTCAGCTATTCAATATGCTGAGGTGCCATATTTTGGAGCAGCATGTCTTGAAACCCATCAGTGGCAATATATGCCACCCCTAAAATATGTCATTTTGATATAAGGATTATTTTAAACTAGGGGACTTCCCTGGTGACTCAGATGGTAAAGAATCTGCCTGCAATGCAGGAGAGCTGGATTTGATCCCTGGTTCGGGAAGATCCCCTGGAGAAGGGAGTGGCAACTCACTCCAGTATTCTTGCCTAGAGAACTGCATGGACAGAGGAGCCTGGCACAGGCTACATCCAAGGGGTGGCAAAGGGAGATGTGGCTGAGCAACTTTCACTTTCATTTTTCGCTTTTTAAACTGAAGGCACTTGAAAAACAGCACATGCAAGAAGGGCCCTCTGATAACCCCTTTTCTTCCTTAAAAAAGGAGATTAACCCCCCTGCCCCATATGGTAGGTGTCTTCTCTATACAGGAGCGTGTTCCAAGACAGGGAATCCTGGGAAGCCAAGAGGAATCTGCTCAAACAAACCTTATTAAACTAACCCATATATTCCTAGTTACTTCTCTACCTAGTTAACTCCCCTAGTTAACTTCACATAGTTAGCTACCTTTGTCCAAACCCTTTGGTCTTGTCACATCTCTAGAATTCATCGGGTTTTTTATGTTTTAAAAGTTTTATATAAGCTTGGAGCCTACCTAGGTCTTCATGTTCCTTTTGAAGACTCCTGTATACACATAGAAATATGAAATTACATTCTTTTTTCCTTTTGACTGGATTTATGTCAGTTTAATTTTCAGGCCCAGTCACAAGAATCTAAGATGTAGAAGAAAGTTTTCCCTCTGCTATAAGTTTATACAATTTCTGGCTTTCCAGTATAACATGTCCCTGTGGACTGTAGTAGATTCAAGTAAAGTTACACACAGTATTTTAAAGCTATTCAAACAAGAACTTTTTTTGCTTCATTAACCATCCTCATGAGATTTGAGCTACATATTGCAGGGATTTTATGGGCTATTATTTTTAACATTTATTTGACTGTGTGGATCACAACAAACTGTGGAAAATTCTTCAAGAGAGGGAAATAGCAGACCACCTGACCTGCCTGCTGAGAAATCTGTCCTACTTCTGTAGGACAAGAAGCAACAGTTAGAACTGGACATGGAACAGCAGACTGGTTCCAAATCAGGAAAGGAGTACATCAAGGCTGTATATTGTCACCCTGCTTAGTTAACTTATATGCAGAGTACATCATGCGAAATGTTGGGCTGGGTGAAGCACAAGCTGGAATCAAGATTGAAGGGAGAAATATCAATAACCTCAGATACCCAGATGACACCACCCTTATGGAAGAAAGCAAAGAAGAACTAAAGAGCCTCTTGATGAAAGTGAAAGAGGAGAGTGAAAAAGTTGGCTTAAAACTCAACATTCAGAAAATTAAGATTATGGCATCTAGTCCCATCACTTCATGGCAAACAGATGGCAAACAGATGGGGAAACAATGGAAAGAGTGGGAGACTTTACTTTTGGGGGCTTCAAAATCACTGCAGATGGTGACTGCAGCCATAAAATTAAAAGACACTTGCTCCTTGGAAGAAAAGCTATGACCAACCTAGACAGGATACTAAAAAGCAGAGACATTACTTTGCCAACAAAGGTCCATCTAGTCAAAGCTACGGTTTTTCCAGTAGCCATGTATGGATGTGAGAGTTGGACTATAAAGAAAGCTGAGCACCTAAGAATTGATGCTTTTTGAACTGTGGTGTAGAAGACTCTTGAGAGTCCCTTGGGCTGCAAGGAGATCCAACCAGTCCATCCTAAAGGAGATCATTCCTGAATATTCATTGGAAGGACTAATGCTGAATCTAAAGCTCCAATACTTTGGCCACCTGATTCGAAGAACTGACTCATTTGAAAAGATCCTGATGCTGGGAAAGATTGAAGGTGGGAAGAGAAGGGACAACAGAGGATGCGATGGTTGGATGGCATCACCGACGTGATGGACATGAGTTTGAGTAGGCTCCAGGTGTTGATGATGGACAGGGAAGCCTGGCATGTGGCAGTCCATGGGGTCACAAAGAGTCAGACACGACTGAGAGAATGAACTGAACTGCAACTTAGAAAAAAAATTCAGGCTACAGTTGTTAGCAGGACACTTAATATTTCTGGTCTGTGGGGAAAATTAGAACAGAATGCTCACAAGTCAACCTACATATAGCCTGTCCAGAAAAAAAAAAAAAAGTATTTTTTAAACATATCCCCTTCCTCAACATTCCTTTCATTTAATTTTTGTAACAACAGTGTACATACATTATTTCATTTAATACAGCTGCACATGGATTGCTTTCCCAATCTGAATTTACTTGCAACAGAGAAAAAGAGAATTTATTTTGGAGAGAATTTTGTTTAGGTAATAAGTGATTAGTCCCTTCACAGGTGGATAAAGCGTACTGAAAGTTTGTACTCTCTCTGAATCTGCCTAGGGTCCTGTTCCCTCTGACATCAAAAATCATCACTTCTATCAGCCTGGGGAAGAGATACATGGACCCCAGGCTGAACAATTTCTTTCAGGAGACTGGGCTCTGCCCAGATAAGAGATAAAAGACCACATATTTCTTATTCATGAAGTTAAGGAGACCTCCCTGAATACACATATGCAGACAGGCTCCTTGGAGGTAAAAAAGGGAGGGGGCATCACCTCATAGTAATTGATGTCAACTACCTATAAGCCTGTTCACTAGAATCCATTTTGGCTAAGAGATGCATGTGCACACGTGGAAAAATCCTGAGATATACCAAATACAGACTCAGAACCAGGCAAACTGAAATGACTGGCCAAAGGAAACCTGGAAGCAATGCCCCAAAAAATGATTCAAACCACCACGAGAGTGCTACTCTCTCTCAGCCTGCCTTGTGTGTCTATCTGCACATACTGGACTCTTTTTCCTCCTAACAAATTCTGGTTTCAGTACTTTCCATCTTTGTGCAAATTCTTTTCTGCAAAGCCAGAGAGCCAGGGCCTTGTCATTGACCTCTGGTCTAGTGGCTAGGATTTGGTGCTCTCACTGCCACGACCCCAGCCTCAGCCTGGCCAGAAACCAAAGCCCCGCTTCAAGCTGCTGCAGTCTGAGAGCACTTGAGATCAAATCTTGGCTTGCGGTTGTTTCATCATGTTACACTTTGGTTGTGTCTTTCTTTCCTAGTAGTGTTTGAAGCAGTCAAACGGAGGAACTGTTCATTTTATAAACAATTATTGAGCTTGTGCTAGATACTGAACAACATGTTGGTTTACAAAGAGAAATAAAAACCACTGCCAGGCACTCAAAAGGGGGGGATATATAAGATGCAAAAGATACATAAAATAATGTGATAGATTCTATAAGAGTTGCTAAAGAGTCAGAAAAAAGCATGTGTTTCTCTGCCCTGAAGCAGCAAATGGAGAGGAAGATATTACAGGGAAGGAAAAATAATTTTCCCCCCACCCTTCTGAGTTCTCAGCTGAGACCTCTGTAATAAAAGACAGATTAACAAGAGAAAAACAAACAAATTTATTAATAGGTATACCTCAGGTTTATGTGAGAGATACAGGGCAAAATGAATAACTCCCCCAAATGGCTTAGAATACAGACTTAAATACCATCTTAAGAGGAAAGAGTGGTCAGGTAGGCCTTTAAGGGAGAGTAAATGAATTTTAGGAAAGACGAATGGGCCCCTAGAACAGATGAGTGGTGTGATCATTTGTGACATTTGTCTGAATGTGGTAGTGATGTACAGTTTCCTCTCCTGTGTTGCGCCAATCTTCCCTGATTGATAAAATCCCACGGAAATGGGATTTCTATCCACTGAGTTCCTTTCTGAGGATCTGTCTTTAGGTAGGTAAAAGAGTTCAAAGTAAGTCTATCCCTATATTAGCTGTTTTTCAAAGTATTACAGCTCAAAATAATCAATACACCAATGCCACATATTTTGAGGTAGCATGTCCAGAACACTCAGTCATATTCTGAAGTGGCATATGCTACTACCCTTCAAGATCTACTGTGAATTCCAGGTTGCTCATTTAGGATTGTGATGCATGATAGCGCCATCCAAAGAGCAGAGTTGTTCAGTCGCTCAGTTGTGTGACTCTCTGCAACCCCATGGACTGTAGCCAGCCAGGCCCCTCGGTCCATGGGATTCTCCAGACACAAATACTGGAGTGGGTTGCCATTTCCTTCTCCAGATGAGCAGAGAGAGAACCTCAATTTTTATAGGGTGGAGGGAGAATATATTTCCTCAACCCCCACAAGAGTCACACCTTGGAGAGTTTAAACATTTTGATTTGGGGAGATTTTGAGTTTAAAATGACTGAAGAATAATCAGGAGAATCTCTGTGCCTGGAGCCTAGAAGTTTAGATAAAGATATAGATTTAAGATTCATTAGCACACAGAAGTGGAAAATCCCATAGACGGAGGAGCCTGGTAGGCTGCAGTCTATGGGGTTGCTAAGAGTTGGACAGGACTGAGCGACTTCACTTTCACTTTTCACTTTCATGCACTGGAGAAGGAAATGGCAACCCACTCCAGGGTTCTTGCCTGGAGAATCCCAGGGACGGGGGAGCCTGGTGGGCTCTATGGGGTCACACAGAGTCGGACATGACTGAGGCAACTTAGCAGCAGCAGTAGCACACAGAAGATAGAACTAAAGGAGAGATGAAAGAAGGCAGATAAGTTGTTTATTCTTTTTTTTTTTTGGTCTGTTATGACTTATTTCCCACCAGTGACTAGGCTAATACAACATAATTTGCAAATATATTAGTTAAAATTATAATTTCTAATATTCTGGACATAAATTTTTTGCATCTTATTTAACATTGCTCTATTTAGCCATTAGCTTTTTTCTTTTTTTTCAAGTTTGTATGTTTTAGACATGAAAAAAAATAATAATAAACATATCTCAGAAAAAAGATAATTCTTTTTGAGGTAGAAACCACATCTCTTTCTATATTCTACAGAAGACCCTGGTTATGAACGTGCTATCAGTAGAACCCCAATCAATTTCATAAGGCAGTTTCTGATAATGACTCTCAATATGGAGCAGATGTCCTCTTGTGTGAAACCCAATTCAGCAAACTTTGCTAACTTCATGTCGGGCTTCAATTTAGGCACTGAATTCTCGCTGAAAACAAGGGTCAGATGTAGAGGATCTGTAGGAACTGAGGTACAGAAACTCTTCAGTCTTCTTTTTGTATGTATTGCTTCTTTCCGCAGTTTAGGACGACAGTGCGTTGGATTCACTGACTTCCACGTAAGAAGCCTTGCAGTATAGAGACCAATTTTCCTAGGATCTGATTTCTCCTGGGTGAGGTGAAACTCCATGCCTCATACGCACAAAATAGAGACGAGACTCGGGAATTACTGTGCTCTCTCTCCTTCCCGCTCCCCACGCCTGCCGGGTGCAGCTGCACTAGGGGTCGCCTCCTGGGTCTGTCCGGCTAATCGTGGAAACCGTGTCTGCTGTTTTATGTAACCGTGGTTTCGAAGCCTAGGATCTCTCTGTCGGGGTTAGATCCGGCGCTGGAGCTCGCTAACTCCTTTCTGTCTCTGGATTCCATCTGCCCTTCCCCTGGTTTTTCTCCCCATTCCTTTGTTCTTAGCCTAAATCTAATGTCTTCTGGGACCTCACAGACGGCGCGAGACAGAGGCGAAAACATCGGCAGGATCCGGAAGCTTGGATCCGAATTCTGCCGGGAATTCTGGCAAATAGATCTTTTAAAAGGGCACAGTCCACAATATTGTAAAGTATTAGCCTCCAACTAATAAAAATAAATGAAAAAAAAATGACTCATCCATTAAATTATAAAAAATAAATAAATAAAAGAGTACAGTCCGAGAGGAGAGGGGCAAGATAGGGGTAGAGGATTAAGGAATACAAAGTACTATGTATAAAATAAATAAACTAAAAGGGCATATTCTACAGCACAGATAATGTAGCCAATATTTTATAACTAAATGCAATCTGATTTATAAAAATATTGAATCGTTGTTGGTACACCTGAAATTAATATAAAATGTAAATATACTTCAAAAATAAATTAATAAACATGAAAGGAGAGGATCCATTAGAGGGCCCTGTGGAGGGTGGAGGAGGATAGGGAAACAGCAGAAACAGTTGAGTGGGCGGGGACAACTGGGACCGCTTCCCGCCCGCGCGCTTTCGGTTTTCAGTCAGGTCCGCTGCTCTTCTATATCTGGGGTAAAAGCAGCCCTTTCTGTCTGTAAGGTTTTCTGACCAGCTTAGTCATGTCTGGAAGAGGCAAGGGCGGCAAAGGCTTAGGCAAGGGTGGCGCCAAGCGTCATCGCAAAGTCCTGAGAGATAACATCCAAGGTATTACCAAGCCCGCCATTCGGCGCCTAGCTCGGCGTGGGGGAGTCAAACGCATTTCCGGCCTCATTTACGAGGAGACCCGAGGCGTGTTGAAGGTGTTTCTGGAGAACGTTATTCGGGACGCCGTCACCTACACGGAGCACGCCAAGCGCAAGACGGTCACTGCCATGGACGTGGTCTACGCGCTAAAGCGGCAGGGACGCACCCTGTATGGCTTCGGAGGTTGAGCTGCTGCCCCTGTGCTATGTGTGACAATCTCAAAGGCCCTTTTTAGGGCCAACCACACGGTCATCTGAAGAGCTGAATACTTAAAATATAGGTAACTTTGTATTTGACTAGAGTGGAGTCAGAAGTAGTGAATCCAAAAACTGCCAACGCTCGGAAGACAAGTCATTTACCAAAAGCTGCTCTTCACTTGTCTGCTTCGACTTGTTTGTTTTGGGGCTCGCTATCAATTGTAATCGTTGGACCAGGCTGTGGAAAGTAGTTTGTGTGGGCTTCACTGCCCAGCTATGGTGATCACACTGGGTGGTGGTAATTGCCATTACAATCTTCTCACCTGGGAAGGTGCAAAAGCACTAGCAAAGAAATAAATCCAGTAACCGGCCATTCAAAAATGAAACAAATATGGGGTTGTTAGGTGAGAGGTGGGTTTATTGAATTTTAAATATTCGGAGATTATCTGGCCAGTATATGGAAGGTATTTTGGTGTCCTGTGTTTATGCTAGAGGGGCCTCACAGCCGCTGAGAGCAGTGTGTGTGTACAACATTCAAGGGAGAATTTAAAGATTTAAGAGGTGTTTTTCGGTGATAATATTACAAAGATACAAATGCAGAAACAACTACGAATTTTCAATAAAAGCTGAGCAGACTATAGAACTTTAATGTGAAAGCATGTCTTCAAGAAACAAAGTTCTGGTATGTGATTTTTCCATTAAGGCCTGTTGCAGCTTACAGTAGGAGACTGTCAGAAACATACCATCAATACAGAAAGCAAAGTTTAATTTTTAATAAGGCAAAAGCAAATTCTTATATATAGTCTTTTTCTATACTACCACTGCTAAATTGCCCTAATTTGAATTGAAGCGTAGGTCCACGCCTCTTGTCTAATTGTAGTTTTGCAGCTATTACGTTTGCAAGTAAAAGGGGTTTTTTTGGTGTTTCAGGCCTATGATTTTAGAGGTTTCCAACTCTTTGCAGCCCCAAGCACTAGGGGAAAAAAATAATACATAAAATACATACATATACAGCCCAAAAGTACATGGGTGTCACATATTTGGGATGATGTGAAATGTAAAAGATGATTATTATAGGAGTCCTAACAGCAGAGGTCACTGGCTGCTGGAAAATGATCAGGCTTGGCTTTAGAGATCGGGCTTGTATTGGGCTGTTAAGGAGCAGAATGCCTGGCTTCCTGATAAGATATACAATCAAGGGGAGGGGTAGGATCAGGGAGGGAGAGGCAAGAATAACATTTGTGAAGATGTCCAAGTAAGAAGGTAAACAAAAGGATTCAATGTTCAAGATGTTTCATCTTCCCTTCAAATTAAAATCTCAACAGCAACTGATGACATTTCTATTTCAAACATCACTATGATTTTTTTTTTTTTCATTTTAAAGGCAATACAGATTGAATATATGAGATCCTCTGAAGAAGGAGATTATCAAAAGCTTGAAAAGAAATCAAAGAATAAAGGAAGGAGGATGCGACATATCCATTATCTAAACTAGTGATTCCCAAAGTGTGGTATCTAGTCTAGGAGCATCAGCTTACCTGGGAATTGCTAGAAATCCAAAATCTTGGACCCAGATTTCGCAAAACCCCAGACCTGTTGCATGAGAAACTTTAGGAAGTGAGATCTAGCAATTCGTATTTTAACAAACCCTCCAGTTGATTCTGAAACACATTAAAGTTTGAGAACAGCTGGTTAAATAACAGTTTTTCTTTAAATCAAACAATATTTAGAATCGGAGTATATGTTGCCCTAATTTGTTTACCATATGTTAAATTTTGCATCTTTGATACCAAAAAAGAAAAAAACTTTAGGTGAATGATTCTAATAAAAAAAATTTTAGGACAAAATATTACAGGAGGAAAAGGTACAACTGCTTATTTCCTTAAAGCATTTGGGGCAAAAAAAAAAGAAAAGTATGAATAAAAAATGTAGTCAGCTTCTTTTACTAAATACCATTGGTTGTGTTTTAACAGTATTTAATTTTGTTATGAAGGGATATATTTCTTTCTTTATTCTTAAATTTCTTTAAGAGCTTACAGTTTAACCATTAATTATACATCTTATTTACAGTGATTTTAATAGTGACCCCTCTTCCCAACTTGTCTACTCCACTAAATACTTAAAATAAGGCCTGACTGATACATCTTATTTACAGTGATTTTAATAGTGACCCCTCTTCCCAACTTGTCTACTCCACTAAATACTTAAAATAAGGCCTGACTGAATCTTCTGTTAGCCATATCCAGGCTCTGAATTTTGTCGAATTACAGAGTATACATTATGCATAGTTTTGTGTTAATAGTTTTGTTTTTGTCGTTCTTAACCATCTGTAACAGTGAGGAATATAATGCTATTTCACCTCTAATTTGATAACAAAATAATTTCCTTCCCGTTTCTACCTCCTGAGTGGCTCAAGTGCTCTTGAAGCCAGCCCTGGCTGTCAGCTTGTTCCTCCCATGGCTGATTCAGGACTTTCAGTACAATACATGTGTACAAATGACTGTTTAGTCTGCATGTCTACTTCCATTACCATGATGATAGAGGCACTTAAGTGTCACTGGCTAATCAGACATCACACTGGACCAGTTCGAAGACTTACCTTATCTTTCCAGACTCCCAACTTCTCTGAATATCAGCATTATCCTCCTGAAGGCTAAATGTGCCTGTCATCTTTCACAATGTTCTTCCTCTGAAACATTCGACTCCAAACTTTATATTGTAGCAATTGATGTACATTATTTCTCTGTGTGAGCCAAAAGGATAGAATTATCATTAATACAGAATATTACCAGTATATATAAATATGTATGGATATATAGAAAACTATCAAGAAGAATGTTCACAGAAATTTGAGTGATTTATAGGTGTTGGTTTTTGTTATAATCATTGAACGTTGTAAATTGTTCCAATATCTTAAATAAGCACGTACAATTCCAGCCCCCACCCCCACCCAGATAATCAGAAGATGTGGGGTGGATGGGGAATGAGGGAGAAAGGAAAGAGATTCTGGATTATAGGGACCATGGCAAATCTTAACTTTGCCACAGTCCCATTTTCTCTTGCTGAGAAATTCCTGACTTTCTTACAGAAATGATTCAAGGATCAAGTGAGAAGATCTCTGTGAAAGATTAAAGTGAAATCTTTCTATGTGAAAGTCTTGTAATGAAATAGAAACCTAAGCTGATGTATTTACTGCCTATTTCACCCAATGTAGGTCTTCTATGCTCCATAATAACTGGGGAAGCGGGAGTCAGTGTAGTCAAAATTTAAAGAGCAAAGAAGGGAGGAGGTGAGGGTGGGATGTTCTGAGAGAATAGCACTGAAACAAGTATACTATCAAGGGTAAAACAGATCACCAGCCCAGGTTGGATGCATGAGACAAGTGCTCAGGGCTGGTGCACTGGGAAGACCCAGAGGGATGGGATGGAGAGGGAGGCGGGAGGGGGGATCGGGATGGGGAACACATGTAAATCCATGGCTGATTCATGTCAATGTATGGCAAAAACCACTACAATATTGTAAAGTAATTAGCCTCCAACTAATAAAAATAAATGGAAAAAAAAAATAAAGAGCAAAGAAGACAGTGGGTAAAGGTGGGTATGAACAAGTTGGCAGGTCCAGATTTTTCCGAATTAGAGCAGAAAAATGTGAAATCATCTTAAAGAATCAAACTTGCCAGCTGACTTGACTGTTAAAATGTGTATAAAGAGTAGAAAGTTATAACAAGTAGGTAACACAGCCTGTGAGAAATGTTAAATATAAATAGAGCATCTTCCTACATAGATATAGGAAAGGGTAGAAGTACCAAGTAAGCACCATATCAGATATTCATGAGATACATGAAGTGCTGAGTATTCATGGCTTCTATTAGCCATCCACTGGTGACAGCCACTGTTGCCCAAAATGTCCTCTGCATGCTAAACACAGAGAAATCCATAGCTGCTCAGCAAATTATTGGTGAATTACAATGACTGCCAGACACACTTGCCCCTGTATCTCACTGACTGAACAAGCTTAAATTAGGATCAAGCACCTTCTGTCTGCTGAGTCCCCTTGCCCAGTCTCTAGTCCTTTTAACTGCAGCATAAAGGGGAAGGCTGATGCCACAGAGCAAGACAGGACAGAAAACTGTGTAACTCAGCATTGGATACAGTGTTGTACTTCCCCCATCATTGAAGCCTATTCTACTAATATGTATGTTAGTTTACCCTTGCTCGTCATTTTCCCTTGCTCTTTGTTTCATGTTTTAAATGGATTCAATTAACTGTGATTTGAACATCTTTATTTGGCCTTTCTGTTCAGTGAACTCTGGGATTTCTTATCTGGTAGTAGAGTAGAAGACTATGATTACAAGAAAGTAATTTCTTACCCACAACCTTATTAGAGAAGAGGGCTGGAAACGAGGGAGGAGAGGAGGGAACAAGGGGGTTGCAACCATCAAAGTACCCTCCAAGGCAGATGTACCCTGACTCTCTAGTGAGCATTTCCAGTTCTTGTCATGAGGCAGCCTTTAGAGTGAAATGGTACCCTGGTTGAGTAATGGCAGCCACTGAAGTCATCTGCCTCCAGTCTCTTCCAGTCTTTCTGATTGTAGTTTGGCTTCCCATATAGATTTGCCTGCAGGGAGCTAATGGACAGATCAGTTACACTTCTTGTTGGAAATAATTGTTCCAATTCTTGTTCCATGAGTTCTGAAACCAGATTATTCAAGTTAGGATCTTTCCTTTTGCTGTTGTTGTTATGTAACCCGCCAGAAATGCAAAAAAGGAAAATGCTGTCTGAGGAGGCCTTACAAATAGCTGAGAAAAGAGAACCTAAAGGCAAAGGAGAAAAGGAAAGATATACCCATCTGAATGCAGAGTTCCAATGGATAGCAAGGAGAAATAAAGCCTTCCTCAGTGATCAAGGCAAAGAAATAGAGGAAAACAATAGACTGGGAGACTAGAGACCTCTTCAAGAAAATTGGATATACCAAGGGAATATTTCATGCAAAGATGGGCACAATAAAGGAGAGAAACAGAATGGTCCTAACAGAAGCAGAAGATACTAGTAACAGGTGGCAAGAATACACAGAAGAACTAGACAAAAAAGATCTTAATGACCCAGATAACCACAACGGTGTGATCACTCACCTCGAGCCAAACATCCTGGAATGAGAAGTCAAGCGGGCCTTAGGAAGCATCACTACAAACATCACTACACTAACTAAGCATCACTAGCTTAGTGGAGGTGATAGAATTCCAGCTAAGCTATTTCAAATCCTAAAAGATGATGCTGTGCAAGCGCTGCACTCAATATGCCAGCAAATCAAGTCACTCAACTGAGAATTCAAGCTGTACCTCAGAAAGCCCTATGTCTGTCTGTCCCTGAAAGTTTTACCATGAGGATGGATGAGCTGATGGGTGCAAAGGTGGTGCCCCACCACACCTTAAAAGTTACTACTTCTTAACTCAGAGTACTGACACAGGTCCTGGATCCACCCTGCATTGAGGACCGAAGCAGGTAATCAGGGTCTAGGCAGAGACCTGGAGGCATGCTCTGGAAATTGCTGTGACCCTGGAGCAGAAAGAAGTGGCAACCTTGCTCTTCTCTTTTCTGATACATTTCAAAAGTGAGTAAAGCTTAAGAAAAAAAGGAAAAAAAAGTATCTTTCCTTTTCCCTCTGTATTCTCACTGACTTCCGTAACAAATGCTTTTTTATCTGTCTGTGCTGAGACAGAACAGGTCTTGGCCTCTTCCAAGTTCAGATAGATGACTGAGAAGGTTAAGAAAAAGTATCACATAAGACCTGTACAGCCTTTGTGTATGATTATCTGTGAAGTGCTGTGCAAGACCTTGCCCCCACTCTGCTGCCCATTAGAGGCCTTGCACTTCCATCCCCCGCCACCCCGTTCACTCCCCCCACCCCCGACCCAAATGGTACAAGAATCTTCTCAGGCCTCCATTCTATTTCCTAACGGCGGGGGTGGGGGGGTGGGGAGACGACTTCATCTCCCCAAAGGAAGACCATGCTCTGCCTGTTTGATCTCTTCCCCAAACTTCAGCTCAGAGCCCCGTTTCTTTCCTTTCACTTAGTAACCCAAAACCTGAGAAGAGTTCCCACATGTCTGAATAAAACAGGTATAGACACTACCAGAGGTTGAAGCGATAGCCTCACGGAGTCTCTTTGTGCAACTGGGCAGGAAAGCAATCTCTTTAAGACGCAGCTCACCAAAGTGGCTTTAGGATCTGTACAAGCACCCTGTCATTCATCCCCGGTTATGAGGGGAGTGAGTGAGGCCTCAAATTACTGGCACTTAGCGATAAAATGCAGCACTTTACTCGGCAGAAGTGGGCCAGGCCCCGGGTGGCGGTATCCCTCCGGAGCGGGGGAGCCAAGCGCCCGGAGGGGACCTTTCCGGCACCGGTGACGAAGTCCAATCTGTACGCGGATCTCAACCGCCTAACCCCAAACCCCACGCCCTTTGACCCGCGAATCCCGAGCGTCTCCAAGTGACTCCGCCTTCTCTCAACCCACCTCCCCACACCGCCAGTCGCCCCGCACCTAATCACAGCTCATTATGCTCCCGGGAAAATTATAATCGTGGCCTACACTGGAAGACAAAAGCGATAGAAAAGAGCCCCAACCTACGAGAAAACGCAGGGCCACCTCTAAGCGGCGAAGTTGGACGTTCTTGGGC